>NC_139167.1:34130607-34168107 GCF_965202585.1 Thalia democratica | reverse complement strand
ATATGTTTAGTAATTACTGATTAATTATACTAATAAATTTAATATCTTTAGTTTTCTATACAAGCCAGAGAGGCCAAAAAACCTGGAAAAACCTAGAACTTAACAATCTAAGCAAAAAAAAAACCTGGAGTTTGAGAATTTTTGTACAAAAGTTATGATAAAAACCTGTAAATTTATGAAATTTTGAAAATAAAACCTTGAATTTTCTTAAATTGTTTTTTCTACATTTTTGATGTATTAAAATTTTGAAATCTAATCTTTACATTTAAAAAAAGTACATACAAATTTTAAATTAGTAAATAGTAAACTATTAATTAAATTATGACGTTACTTAATGAAACAAATTCTTACTTGCACTTCCATTGTTTTAAATACAATGAAAAGTCAATAAAGAAAAGTCTATTTCTAGTTTATGCATGTTGATAGAGTTAAGATTGATAGAAAACTAGGAGCAAGACAAAATTAATAGTCAGAGCAAAACAAGATCAGATGCAAATAAAAATGTCTGATGCAATGTTTTATGCCCAATGTTTTTATAGCAGCTTCAATAAATCTTAGTTTTAAATTATGTGTTATAAGTCATTAATTTTGCCTAGTTTATTAAAATTAGTTATAAAAAGTATTATTTAGTTAGGCTTAATGCTTTTATATAAATATGGTAAATAGTTTGTTTTTAGATTATGATAAACCAGAAGTTATTTTTCTTTTATATCAGTAATCTAGTATCTTAGTGTGGTTTTTAGACTTTAAGTTTAAGTGTTTAGTTACCTATTTTTATTTAGTTCAAACTTTTGCTTTATGATATCTTTACAGTTAACAGTTTAGGCTTTGTTGGTTTAGTTTTCATAAGTTTTTTTTATTTGAGTAAAACACTGTAATTTAACAAAAAATACATTATAAGACAATAAGTATAAAACTATAAACAATTTTCATGTTTCAATTAGAAGCAATTAAGCAACTTCTTTAATAGAAAAGTTTATAAATTTAACTCTATTATTTTTTTTAGTTTTGGTAATATTATTATGGTAGTACAAAGAACATTATAAAACAACCACGCTGTGTTGTTTTTTGTTTGTAACGGCAGCTTGAAAGCACTTCAATCAAACATAAAGCATTAAAATACTTACATGTTATATTAACTTACAACTCTTCAAAAACATCAACGCAATTTTTTAGATTTATAAATGAATATAAAAATTATGACGCACATCCTGGTACAAATCAACGGCCATTACAACGATTCACACAAAGAAGATCGTTGGAAACTAAAAAAACAGTTTTCTTTCACCAGTCGTTTGGAAAAAAAACGATAACAGTACAATAGAAGACTTCTGCCGAGGTACTGATTTCTAATAATCGTTTAATGTTTTTTTTAATTTAAGAAATTCAAAATATTCTTGAGTGTAAGGTTATTACTTTATTGATTTCATCTTAAACTTGTTATTTAACGAAAAATTTTACTACAGTTGAAAATTATTACTTTAAAAAGACTTGTTTTACATTTAACTGCTTTTAGCGGAAAAATCTTTAGTAAATAATCAATAAACTGGACTCAAGTTTAGTTTTTTATATAATGATTTTAAATTTATATTAACAATACAACAAGGTTTCGTCACGGACGGTAGTGGAAGTAATGAAAGCCATTTACATTACGTCACAAAGCCCGTATTTGGCCCGGGAAACGGTAAGTTTATATTGTAGTATTTAAGTTTTCTACTTGTCATACGTGTATAAGATTTTACAGTATAACAAATTAAAATTTCAGGAACTTGTATCCTTTGCTGATTCTTTAATTTAGTAGAAATTTAATTTAAACTGTTTTTAACTTTTTATAGTTGATTGCTTAAGAGTTTGATATATATAAACTTTTTTAGGCAGCTTTCCAATGCACGATTTCGTGGAGCTTTGTGGAGAAGACTTATCTATCCGACCATAGTTATAAATACTTTTATATCACGAGTTACTTATAATTGATTATTAAATAAATAAACAGTTAAAAAAATTTTCTATGCATTAAATTTTTTATAAACTGATTTTGTGCATATACGCAACGTTCGAAATAACTTTTCAACTGTTGTTTAAGTTTTTTATTTCCTGATACATTTTTAGGTAATAATATTTTTTTATTCTCGATAGTTGTCTTCTAACTTTATTTTTTGATCTTTAAAACGCTTAAAACATTTTTTTAACTGCAGTTGTTGCTAGTATACTTCTATCATACTTTATTTATCAGTTCTTATGAAATATAAAAATAGTGGACAACTTTATTATACTTTAAATTTTTCTAAACACTGATTTTGTGCATCTATGCAGCGTTAAGTTAAACTCTTTAACTGTTATTAGTGTTTTTTTAATTCCAGATACATTTGTAGAATTGTTTCCTTTTTTATCGAAAATAGTTTAAGAACATTTTTTTTTGATTTATGCAATGCAAAAAACATTTTTTTAACTGCAGTTGTTGCTAGTATACTTCTGTCATGCTTTATTTGTCAGTTCTTACGAAATAAACAAAATGTTATTTAAATTTCTGTATATTTATTGTTACTTACTTTAAATTTAAATGATAACAAATAAGATTTTTAATAAAACCTATTTTGAAATGTGCTCGAGTATGCTTTTAATTCTGATTTTAGTACACATCACTGACACAAATGATTATTTTATTTCAATTATCTTTTGGATACGTTTTTGTTTAATTTTATTAAGCTTTTGAAAAGTACGTAGATAGCAACAATTTTTTTACAATTTGTTTTGAGTCTGCGTAATATTTTTAATTGTAAATTTGACCTCCTCATTAGAAAACTTACCTATTATAAATGGATTACCAACGTTTTTGCACTAAGTTAAATTGAAGTAGTTTGTTTGCTAAGTTTTGTTAAACTTTTTTATTTGTAATTATAACTTGTCTACTATTAATTTATTCAATGTTTTTTGGGCTGGTTTACTTTTAACTTATTAAAGCTATTAGTCAGACGTTTTAATTTGCTCAGTATCAACAACTTTAAAGTCTTTATTGTTAAGACTGAAACATTTTTTGTACGTTTAAACAAGCATAAACATATATATACAGTTTGTGTATCAAAAAAAACCGAACATGTTTGTCCCTTAAAGACTATTAAGTATTGTAATGCTAACTTTTTACAATGATTTAATTTAAATATTTTTAAAGTAAGTTCTAAACTATGAGTCGGCAGCCTTGTATTAGTAGAAGGCAAGTTTTCGTTAAACGAATTCTCGCGGGGTGCATTATTTTGAAAAAAGTCCTCTTGAGGCGCATTTACTTTGTAGTTGTTCTTATAATCAATTTAAAAATACTATTAAACACTGACAAAATAATGTAGTACTAAGCAATAGAATACTGTTAGTACTAAATAAAAAGCCAAAACGTAAGTTCTAATAACTAAAGCTTTACTTTAACCTTTTTTAAAAAACGTTTTATTTTGATAAAAAAATATTCGCGGGCCGCAGATTAGGCAATTTGCCGATCCCTGTACTGGATTGCACGGCTAGACTGAAAAAATGGACTAATACAAACGCTGTACACGTTTCTGACCAATGTAACTATAAGTGCTAAACTGGATAAAACTGCAGAGATTTAAAACAAAGATTAAAAACATAAGACTAATAACATTTTGAAACAAAATTTTGGAACAAAAATAAATTAAAATACAAAAATTTATAAAAGATTCAATATAATTATACCAAAAAAAATACAAAAATTAATGAACAACAACTAAATACTTGCTAATTAATAATTAAAAGTTTATGTAGTGTGAAGTACTACTCTACCTAATATAAAATGTGATATTTGCTTTACCATATAAAAAAAATTACTATTCCTAAAAAGAATTTTTAGACACACCGGCTTTTTATTTTTTTAGTTTGTATATGTGCTTATTTTTACTTGTAAATAGAACGCAATTAACCTCTAAATGTTTTAGACCTAGTTTTATAAGAAAAAAGGTTTTATTTATAATGTAAAGAAATAAAAGTATTTTTAAAATCTGTAGAGTCGGTGTAGCCATTACTGACTAGGTTATACTTTTTTCCAAAATTTAACTTTACGCATTTCTTAGTGTAAGAAAATACTTTATTAACTTTTACCATTACCGTTTCTTGTTTGTCATCATCTTTTGTATGCACTGTAAAAAAAATCTTTATTTTATATTTAAAAAGTAAATTAATTGTCAATTAAAATGTAACAAATGTATTAAGAATTAATTTTATTGTATGGATTTTTTGTTTTTTTCTTTTTATAGTTACCAATGTCGTTTTTAAAAATATAAAAATGTACATTATTCAAAAAATTTAACATACCTTGAATAAACATATACAAAAACTACTCATTTTTATAATTAGACAGTACATAACAATAATAACAGTATAATAATGTTTGTATTTACTTTAAACTGTGCATACTAGTATTTGTTATTTACTTGGAATTTCAGGAAGTTTTGGATTGTATCCAGGAGTTTCCACGTTGAAATACCACGTGATTCCAACCACCACAAATATTGATGCCAGTAATAAAATTGTAAACACCCACCAGTATTCCTGTTTGTAAACATGTTATTCTCATACTTTTAAATTAAATTATTGAAAACAAATATATATGTCGTTATGTCGTTAGTATAAATAATACGTTTTAAAAGAAAACCATACAGAAATTTATTAGTCTTTAATGAAATTATTTGGTGATTACACCAACAAAAAGTAGTATGATTGAAAAATAAAGTAAAACAACTTTATCAATAAAACGTTAATAGTTTTAAAGTTAATCAGGTACTACCTAAACTTCTCTACAAGAACCAGAAAATAATAAAACTAACACTTATCTACATGGTAATATTGTTTTATGTTTCAGAATTGAACACAACATTAATGTATGTTGGAAAAGGTCCTTCAGTTTCATATTTTCTGCAAACTGAATTAACATCGAAGTAGCCTGTAAATATTGTAAAGAGTTAATGAATGTTGAATTTTTTATAAAGTTGTAAATAAAGACAAACATATTTAACAAAAATTGACTTTCAAATAGTGAACTAAACAATATGTTCAGAAATACAGAGTTGTTTCACAAACTCATCGTGACATACTTTTTTTTAAACAAACAAAGACTGTTATAACAAAGATATTGAAACGAAAAATAATATGTCTAAATATAGAGTTTAACAAACCTTGTTGATTATCGCAGGAGGTTCCCGGTAATTTCACAACTAATTTATCTGATAATATTTTCGGCATGCTTGGGTCTATTATGCTCTTGTAAGTTGATTGAGGCGCTCCTGTTTAATTTATGTACTACATTTCTTTCTTAAATATTATTTTAAATGTAAAGTATACTTAAAGCTTTTTATAAGATTCTAAAAAGTACTTAGTTTTTCATAAAACACTTTAAAACTTTACTTTACTACAGCTTGTAAACTATAGTGTTATGTATGCACCTAACATTTGTTTTTTACAAGATTTTTTGTCTGTTTAATATACTTATGAAGTTTACATAGAGATATAATTTTATATGAAGCATACTAAACATAATATATACACATATATAATATATACACATATAACATATACATATATAAATTTATATTATGTATAAATGATATTAAACATGTACTAATCGTTTTTATAAAATTAAAAAAAAAATCAAACTAATTTTCTTGCAGCATGTGTGGCACAATGAAGTTTTATTTGAATTGAAAGCAGATTGACATTCACATTCTTCATTATCTTCGTGAAGCGAACATCTGCTCAGGCTGCATTTCTGCGTTTATTAGATATTTCTGCATTTGTTGTATATTTAAGATTGATATTTAACTATAAGACTTTTAAGTAGTAAGTTAAAAACTATTTCAATGTTTCATAAAGTTACCTTAATTATTTTGTTCACAAGATAACTGTCAAAAAATAGTTAGTATATGCGTTCTTATAAAAATTATTTTAATATAATGTTTGTTTTTCTAAAAAAGTATGTTTTATATTATCGGTGTTTTTATCTGGAGCCTACATTGGTGATGCAAACTTTTCGTTTAGCTCTTTCACTTTAGTTGTTTACTGGATAAAAAACTTAAAATAGATTCATAAATGCAAATTTTATCTTAATGATCTTAGTAGTGCAACCGAAACAGTTTTGAGAATATAATTTCTTACAATTTTAGCCATTACCTTTATTGCAAAATAAAAAAAAAAAACTAACGCCTTGCTCACACAGTTTAGTTGAGTAATTGCACTCTGTATAATGAGGTTTCCATTCAGCAAATGGGCAAGTTGCGTTGAAATCGTTGTATTTCTGCTCAAACTTGCAATCCGTCGTTTCGCTGCACGTTGTTCCTTGCTGGTGAAAATCGCACGTTTCGCTGCAACATTTATATGTATTTGTATTATACTTAGTCTTCGTTAGTAAATATAATTGACAAATAAAAAGTCATGTGAAAATAAAAATTAGGTGTATACTTTAAACTCTGTTTACTAGCTAAAGTAAAATAAAGTTTTAAAATTTTAAAGTTTATTATGACAAAACGAAGTACTTTTTAAAATCTTATAAAAAGTATTAAGTACACTTTACAATTAAAGTAATATTTTAGAAAGCATTTTAGTACAAAAATTAAAAAGTAGCGCCTTAATCAACTTACAAGAGCATAAGAGACGCAAGCATGCCGAAAATATTATCAGATAAATTAGTTGTGAAATTACCGGGAAGCTCATGCAATAATCAACAAAGTTTGTGTAACATGGAACTTACACTTAGACATGTGTAAATTTAAGTTTTTGAAAAGAGTATAACCTAGTTAGTAATGTCTATATGGACTTTACGAATTCTCAAAATAATTTTGTTTCCCTACGGTATAAACAAGACTATTTTAATTTTTGAACTAGGTTTAAACTAATTTAAAGGTTTAATGTGTTAAAATTAGAATTGAGAATAAGCACATTTATGAATTAAAAAAAACAATCCAACATCTGCAAAAACTCTTTTGAGTTTAAGTAATTTTTTTTTCGAGTTAATCAAATATTACACTTTTTTTTCAGGTGGAGCACTTCACACTACAAAAAGTTTTAATTTATTTAAAAGCTTTAAAAGTATAGATTGTATGTTTTTGTTATTACTATTTTGGTTTATTGCTAAAGCTTTGCAGTTAGTCATCAAAACACATGCCACTTAAAATTACACTTTAAAATAAAATATATAAAAATAAAAGAAACAAAATGAAACACGTGTTTAGAAAACAAAGTATTTCATTCGTAGAAAAAAGTTTTAATCATATTTAAATAAACAACATGTGTAATATTTCATCTTATTTAAATAAACTAGGGTCAAATCGTAGATAAGGGATTGGCAAAGTTGCAATATTTAACAAAAAACCTTCTTAAAACCTTTATTTTGATTTAAATTAACTTTAGTAAAAAAATGATTTAAATAGTTGAGTAAAGTTGTTAAAACATGATACGCTCTTTTTTCAACGAGCGCAAAATTCGAACCTTCACAATTTCCACTCAAATTAATTCCGACCTGAATCATTTCCAGCGTAAATCAGTTTAACCGCCAAGTTTCCACCCAATTTAACACCTTAATGAACAATTACAACTGACGGATTTCCACTCTACTCGATGTTTATTTTTTATTTTTAATGTAACTTGATTATCAAGATAAAGCATATTCTTATACAAAGATTCTAGACTAAATTTTTACAGCGCTTGTCTTTTATTGTTCAACTAACAATATATTGATTTGAATCATTTCAATGTTGATAAAGACTTATTTGTAAAACAAATTGAAAAAAACCTGAAAAACTAATAAAACAAGAATTAGTACACTTTTTCTACAACAAATAGTTTATAAGTTTACTAGATTTAAAGCTGCTTTTAAACACGACACAGGGATAAAAATTAAAAACTAAAGCAGTTTCATTAATTTCTGAACGTTATTTATATGTTAAAAAATTAGTATTTATATTAGTTCTAAGTTAAGTCTAATATTAAAGCATAACACATTAACCTACGTATTTAAGCAAGTTTTCAAAGCAGTAATAATAAGTAAACTAGTTTTTGATAAAATATAATATAACCTATTTACTATAAAACGAGCAAAGAAAGGTATAACTATCAGAATTTTGTTTTATTACATAGAAAAAACAAAGTCTTCAATCAAAATAATTTATTGAGACTCTTGACAATTGTAAAATTAAGCTAAAATAGTATTAAAAAAATATTCTCCCAAAAACCCTGTTTATTTTAAATCTTTTGTGTATTTTATTTTGTAAATTTATTAAAAAAAATAAATTAATAATACAACTATCACATCACAGTAAACTGCAACACCACAATTATCACATCTCAATTGATCGCAACAACACAACTATCACATCAAAGAAGAAAGTAATACTAAAACTATCACGACACAGTAGATTACGACACTACAACTATAACGTCACAATAAATTGTAACATTACAACTATCACATGACAGTAGATTGCTATGTTACAACTACCACATCACACTAGATCGTAATGATACAACTATCACATCACAGTAAATCGCGACAATACAACTATTACATCACAGTAGAACACAATTATACAACTATCACATCACAGTAGTCGCAACACTAGTTGCATTGAGTTAACTTTATATTTAAAACGACAATAAATTAAACATTAAATAAGAACTAATATGTACTAAATATCAAGTTAAGAATACATTGTTTTTGTTCTTTTAGATAATTTACTAATTTTGCTATCATTCACAAATTTAATAAAAATATAAAAAAAAAACTATAAGCAGCTCAGAAGTATTAAAGCACATAAATACAAAGCTAATGTATAAGGAAGGATTTTTAAAATCAAACGAGTTATTATAGTTTTATTGTTGCAATTTACTGTGTGGTGATGGTTGTATCATTTTAATCTATTGTGATGTGATAGTTGTAGTGTAGCAATAAAATATAATGTGATAGTTGTCGTGTAGTGATCTACTTTGATGTGGTAGTTGTAGTGTAGCAATCTACTGTGATGAGATAGTTGTATCGTTGTGATCTACTGTGAAGTGATAGTTGTATTGTTGCAGACTACTGTGATGTGAAAGTCATGTTGTCAGAGTCCTTTGCGATGTGATAGTTGTCGTTTTGCAATATACTGTGATGTTCAAAAAGTTCTCGTTATATGCTCAATAATAGTTCTTAAACAACTTTCGATATTTAAGTTTACAGTGGTTCGAAATGTTTTAATGCTTCTTACTTTTATTAACGCTTATAGAGTCATAAACTTTTAATAGGTTGTGGTTTACAGCTCTTAATAATTTTTTTTCTTTGTTTGATTTTTCTGTTATAATTGATAACAGCATTTTTTTAATTATAGAACAACTTAAACGAGTTACAAACTATTGTATAATAAATATTTATATTATTTTATACTGTACAAACTTATAGTCTACAATTGTACTTTAACTTTTTTAATATGTCAATATGCAAAAATAATTAATGTAAACATAGTAGTATTAATTTTCTCTCCGATTAGTTTGAACGACATCATAGAATATATTAATTACGTACAATGTATTACCAGATTTTTTTAAAACTTTTTAGTTACATAGTTTAGAAACTGGAATATTTATTTTAATTTTTATCGTAAAGCGTCAAAGGTTGACTTAAGTTACAAAACAAATTTGCAGGATAGTTGAATTGTTACAATCTACTGTGATGTGATAGTTGCAGTAATGCAATCTACTGTGATGTGATAGTTGTAGTAATGCAATCTACTGTGATGTGATAGTTGTAGCGTTGCAATCTACTGTGATGTGATAGTTGCAGTAATACAATCTACTGTGATATGATAGTTGTAGTGTTGCAATCTACTGTGATGTGAAAGTTGCAACCTACTGTGATGTCATAGTTGTAGTGTTGCAATCTACTGTAATGTTATCGTTTGATGGTAAAAGTTTGTCTTAATGTGTGTTTTTTTCTGATGTTTTATATTTAAATTTCCTTGGTAAAACTTCAGAAAATGGTTTTATCACTGTTTTATTTTTTGTATATTTGTTAATCACAGGTATTCAATCTTGCGATATTTAGCTTAGAGAGTCTATTTGATTTTAAACAAAAGTTGATACTTTTCGTTAGTTTACTTTGAACCTTATCTACATTAAAGTTTATCTTGTTGCATATATTTGCTCTTTTGTGACATAATAAAATGTAAATTTCCCAAAAATGTTAGTTTCTAATTGAGTTAAGACAACCATTTTAATAGTACAAGAACCTCTCTAAATTTTTTCTGTTTTTAGTTCTCTCACATTGAAAAGTAAAGCTTCAGATTTGAAAAATATTTATTACAAATTTTTGCATTTTGATAAATTAAACGTGACATAACATAATTGTATAAAATTTAGATGTATTCAATTCGTTTATATTTTACAACACTAAAAGTCACAAAGAGTATAATAATGTCAAAAATTATCTATCAGGAGTGCGAAATTAAGTATAAACGAAAATTAAAATTTAAAAATACAGGGTTTTAAAAGCTGAAGAATAAAAACAAAAGCGAGTTTTTTTTTTCCCAAATGTGTAAGTTTCTGCTGTTTTGCAGAATTGTACCAAGCTACGTACGGGCACTTTACTGTTCATTTCTAAAAGTATTTTAGTACCTTTTTCTTTTTCAATAACTGTTAATAAGTATTAATAAAAAATAAATTTTTTTAAGTTATCTCTATTGTTTATGTTTAATGTAAAAGCAAAACTGCCTTTTGATTTAGCGTACATTAGACTAATCCTAATGTGTAGTTATTTTCTTTAGATCCGACAAAACTTAAAAAAGTCTTTATAAAAATCTTTAAACAATTTTTTCTTCTCGTTGCAGATCATATAAACCTTTAATAGTTGTATAAGCAATAACTGGTAGAAAATTAAAGTAAACTTGCACAAGCAACACCATCTCTTACATGGAAAATATTTAAATACTCGTTTTTATGTCTCCAATTCTGCTATTGATATTTTCTTGTAGGTCTTTAAAGTTCAGGAATTTGCTACCAATTTTGAAGTAGTCTGCTAGGCAATGATTATCTAAGAACGTTTTTAGACCTTTTCTGTCATAATCAATGTTCTGTTTGTTTCTCATATTCTTTTAACTATCTTTTTTTATATTACTTTAACATCGTAAACGTTTTCTAACTTTTTCTAACCGTTTTATGACTTAATATTAATTCTTAAACTGTATTAAATCATCGTGTTTATTCAAAGTGTTTTCATAATTTAATTCTAAAGAACTTTTAATGAAATCGACTCGCGACACAATGTTGATACTGTTCAGCTGGTAATATATTTCTTGCTCGTAGAAAAAGTCTGATACTCGTTTTTGATGAAACGTCTCTTTTCTAAAAAAACATAATATGTAATTTCTTCACCAGTCTCATGAGCTACGTTGTCTAGAAATTTAATACAACCCCCCACCCCTACACTTTCGAATGCACGTTGCACAAAAACAAATTTACATATTGGTTTTAAGAAAGACATGCTACTTTCTATTTTTAATTTCTATTTAGATTAAATCTTCAAACATAAAACAAATAAGCTAAACTACTAGTTTTTTTAATAACTAAAAGATATATTGAAACTGCAGTAACCATCGTATTGAGTTTACAACCTAAACACAGCCCAAAAGTTCGTACCAGACAGGAATTTAGTAAAGCTAACTATACATTTGAAACGTGCATATTTTTAGAGTTAGTCATATTGTAGTTGATTATAAAAGGCCCTGATAAAATTATTAAATTTAAGTTATCTAATCAGGAAGTATAAAGCATTGACATGATTTAAAAAGTAGTAGGTGTCAAAAATACACGAAAGCACAATTTTTCACAAAAACACTTTAGTACGGCGTCACTTACTCACTAGAATTCTTTTTTGCACAAGTTGAAACTCTTCGATTTTATTTTTATTTGTTTCACTAATTTATCCTTTTTTTCTCGCTTATTTTTTATTATCACCTTTACTGCTAATTTTTACCGTTGGTTATTATTTTTATTATTTATTTGTTGATTTCTATTTAATTTTTTTTACCATTGTGCAAAATTTTCACACATTTAAAATTAACCCTTCTTGCGAAAGTTTCATTCTGTAAAAGTGACCTTTTTTACAAAATTGACTCTTCGTGCATAATTAGCCCATCATTTATAAAAATAAAATATAGATATTTATTAAAAATTTCCATATTTGCCTAACTTGACATATTATGTCATATTTTTCCTAATTTTGCTTATATTTGCCATATGTAGTCGTATTTATATTATAAATAATTTTTTTTTAGAAAACATTTGTTAATGCAAAATAAAATATCTATAAAATCTACATTTCAAATTGTTGTCCTTGATAACATAGTTTAAGTTTACTAATTATAATAGGGTTTTTGTGATGAGCTAAAACAGTAGCCAGGTCTTGACCCTTTTAAAAATAATTAAGATCTATTTCAATGTTAAAAATGAGCTTAATTAATTTTTTTATCTTTTAACAAAAATCTTAAAAAATAGATTTATTTTTCAAATTAATCTTTACTTTAGTATTTATAAAGTAAAAACATATATGAATGATTTTTTGTACTATCGGTCTTTTCTATCAAATTTACCAGCTTTGATAGAGATGTTAATACTGTGTCTAGGACTAGTTGGTCTTGATTTATTGTTTTTCTCAAAACTTAAAAGACAATATGATTATAAAACTAGTTGTACTGTTGCGATCTACTGTGATGTGATAGTTGTTTCATTGCAATCCACTGGGATGTGATAGTTTAAGTGTTGTGATCTATTATGATTAAATAGTTGTAATATTGCAATCAACTGTGATGTAAAAGTTGCATCGTAATAATCCACTATATTGTGGTAATTTTAATGTTGGAATCAATTTAGATGCTCAAAATTAGGTTGTGGTTTTCAACTAGTTTTTATTTTTTGTTTTATTTTTTAACAATAAAAACAGCATATTTTTTTGAAAATTATAGATCTGTTTAAAAAAGTTCAAAACTTTTGTACAATTATTAATTATGCATTAATATTAGTGATGTACTGGACCCGGATCCGGACTTTTTTTTTCAAGTTAGAATCCGGCCGGAGCCGGACTTTTTTTACAAATTAGAATCCGGCCGGAACCGGACCCGGACTTTTTTTTTTCAGATTAGAATCCGGCCAGAACCGGACCCGGACTTTTTTTTTAAATTAGAATCCGGCCGGATCCGGATATCAGACAAAAATGGCAATATCCGGCCGGACCCGGACCCGGATAGTGAGTCCGGTACATCACTAGTATAAACTAGCCTGAGTCAGAATGAGGTTTTTAAAAACTGAAAAAAAAAGAGCTTTAATCTAATAATAAGTAGAACAGCTAGCCACAAGGTTTACAAATTTAGGTTTTATTTACAATTAAAAATCTGAAATCAAGTTCTTGAACCAAATACATTAGAAAATTACCAAATATTAAAAACTGGATCAGCTCAAACTCATTCAAAATTTAAAAGAAAACTAGCCTGAGCTTTTATAAAAAGCTAAACTAGTCTGAGGCAGTCCAAGATTTTCTAACATTCCCAAAACTTTTCAAACTAGCAGGGTTACCACTGTTTAAGTCAATAAAACTAGCTAGAGTGAGTATAAACAAGCCTGAGTCAGAATGAGGTTTTAAAAAACTGTAGAAATTACTTTAATCTAATAATCAGTAGAACAGCTAGCAAAGGTTGACAATTTGGTAGTAAAGTTGTGGACTGATTGTGGTACACTTAACTTATTAGTACTACCCATCATAATTAAATCCTTCAGTTTTGAGTGATGAATCTTTTATATAAAACACAACAAGAAATACTAGCATATACAAAATTATTAATTACTTTGGTAACACTTTAAAAACTGGAAGCTATTAAGATCTATATCAAAAAACTTAAAACAAAAAACTAAAAATTAAATAATACTTTGAGTAAACAAGAAACTGTAAAATTTTTAATAAACTATTAAACTATAAACCTGGCTTAAATATTTAAACAATTAAACACCAGGTGAAATATTCACTTATCACAAAATTTCATAAAAAAGTTCAAGATATTTTGTTGCTTCAAGCTGCACACCAAACTAACTAACTGCTTACATATAAACTGCCTGTCATGTTCTGATGTTTTGTTGCATCCGTATTTAGTTTGAAACATTTCGTCATATGATTCTCATTGGCTTGCACAGTCAACCGTATTAACTCTAAATATTCTCTGAGCTCAACTTTAAACAATAAATAATGCAAGTATTTATTCTAAAGTTTTCAATTTTACAACAAATGTAAAGAGTTGCATTTCTGAAATGTTAATTTCATAGTTTAAATGTAAACAAATGTAAATTAGTCACGTGTACAAAATGAGCCAATCACGGTATGTGTTTAATTTTAACTGACGAAAATGACTCTTATTAATTTACACAGGGTTTGTTTTTGGAAAAACACTTTTCAGTATGCTCTTTTCTACTAACTAGATCCGGGTCCGGCCGGATCTCTGTTAGGATCCGGCCGGACCCGGACTTTTTTTTCAAATTAAAGTCCGGCCGGATCCGGATATCAGACAAAAATGGCAATATCCGGCCGGACCCGGATAGTGAGTCCGGTACATCACTAATTAGTATACACTCCAAACTTATGAGCTTCAACAATACTTTAATTGTTTTAATATGTCGATATTGAAAATAATTGACATTAACATAAAAATATTGGTTTTCATACCGATTAATTAGAATGACATTATAGAAAGGTTTTATTGCATACAAAAATATTTCAAGATTTTATTACAAGTTAAAAGTAATATAGTTTAGAAAGTGGAATTTTTTTTTTAAGTTTTTACCGTAAAGCGTCAAAGGTTGACTTATGTTATAAAACAAATTTGCAGTATAGTTGTAGCGTTGCAGTCTACTGTGATGTGATAGTTGTAGTGTTGCAGTCTACTGTGATGTGGTAGTTGTTGCGTTACAATCTACTATGACTTAGAAGTTGTATTGTTGCAATCTACTGTGACGTGATAGTTTTTTGTTTTGATCTAAACTCTAAAGTATATGATAATTTTACTGTTGCAATCTACTATGATGTGATAGTTGCATTGTTGCAATCTACTGTATGTAATACTTTAATTGTTGCAATCTACTGTGATGTGTTAGTTGTATTGTTGTAATCCACTGTGACGTGATAGTTGTAGTGCTATAATTTACTGTAATGTGATAAATGTTTTGTTGCAATCTACTGTGATGTGATAGTTGCATTCTACTGTGATGTGATAGTTGCATTCTACTGTGATGTGATAGTTGTAGTGTTGCAATTTACTGTGATGTAATAGTTGTCACGCTGTATCTTTTGTGATGTCATAGTTGTATTGTTGCAATATACTGTGACGTGATAGTTGTAGTGTTCCAATCTAGTTTGACGTGATAGTTGTAGTGTAGCAATCTACTGTGACTTGATAGTTGTAGTGTTGCAATCTACTGTGATTTGATAGTTGTTTCGTTGCAATCTACTTTGATGTGATAGTTGTAGTGTTGCAATCTAATGTGACGTAATATTTGTAGTGTTGCAATCTACTGTGATGTGTTAGTTGTAGTGTAGCAATCTACTGTGACTTGATAGTTGTAGTGTTGCAATCAAAGTTCACGCATTCAACTCTTTTATCACTACACAATGATATTTCTAAGTTAGGCAAGTTTATATAAAAATTTAATTTGCTGAAACAAATAAGTTCCTTATTTCCTGTGAAAAAAGGACCCTGACAAGAAGTTGAAAAGCTAATTATATCTACAAATATTAATTTGATAGTTTGTCAAATTACTCAGTTCAAAATAGTAACATAAAAAAAAACAAATTTGTTAGAGAAAAAACTTTTACATGTAAATTTAAATGTGACCTGCTGTCTGCCAAAATTTTATTTTAATAATAAAACTTCTTACAGTTTTTTAAACTTTTCTTTTGTTCTTATAAATTTTCATTTACTTTGCTGTCATTCAGAAGAATTATAAAAAATAATAAAAATATATGCAGCTTGTTTATGTTACAGATGTTAACTTTATTAGCTTTAAAAATCATAAAAATTTTTTTAAAAAAGGTTTATTATACTCAAGCTTTTGATTGTATGTCCTCTTTAAGATATATAAAATACCATTCAACACTATAGGTGAAATTTATTCACATGTTTGAAATCTTAATTAATTTTAATGTATCAATTATTCAAGCAAAACAAGAAATCATTTGGAGTAAAACTATTAAGTGATAATAGTTACACTATTTGTTGTTTGTGAAAATGTATTACTATGTGAAAAGAAATAAAAAACAAGAAAATAACAGATTAGTAATATATATAAAACACATAATTTTATTTTATCAAAGTATAAAGAAAAAATTAACAGATTTAGAGTTAGTAAGTACTTTATATAAGTACTTTATAAAATATAAATTATTTTCATTATTATTTTGAAAAACAATGCAAATATTTTTTTTCAAAAATACCTACTAATTTTACTAACTAAAAAAAGTAAAGCAGAAATTTTTATAAATAAAGCATTTAACTAGGTAATATGTTCTGTACTAACAAAACTTATTTAAAAAGAATATTTTAAGAAAAGCTCTAAAAATTGACATATGTTAATAAAATTCAATATTTAACAAAATATTTTGAAACAAAGCCATATTAAACAAAAACTAAAAACAAACTTATTACTATATATATATAAAAAATACCTTTTACATTTTATAGTGAGGTTTTAACTAAATGATAACTTTTCTATTAGTAACATTAAACTAGTATAAAATTAAGTAGTACTGTCTAAAAAATTAGTCTATACAAAACAAACTTTTATTATGAACTACTTTTTCAATAAACAGCAAAATAATCGTTGACTATGAAATTTTAAACTCTGAATTCTACATTAAATACAAAAAGCTTTAACTTAATCGTTAAACAAAAAGTGCAATTAAAGAGGATAAGCTTACTGTAACTTACAGTTTTAATTGTCAAACATCACTAAAAAGTTTTAGTTTACAAATGCTTTAAAGTTTACGATTCTAGATGCTTACAAAAATATGAAACATAATTTAAGCATTTTGTTCTTTTACGTCATGAGTCTTTTTATGTACATTCAAATTCCCTTTTGTGTGAGTTTTAAAATCACAATGACTGCAAGCAAACTTTGGTTTATAATGGAATAGCATGTGTTGGTTTAAATCTTTTTTTGTTTTAAAAGATCTACCTTCCGGACAAATAGAACATTTTAAAGATCGAACTTCACTGTGAGTTGCTTGATGTCGAACTAAATGAGTTTTTTGAGCAAACTTTCTCTCACAAACTTGACAAGCAAATGGTTTTTCTCCTGTATGAGTTCTATATTGCCTTATTAGTTTTGACTAACTCACGGAATTTTTCAAGCAAACATCACATTTAAATGCTTTTGACTTGTCATGAATTTTCATGTGTTGATTGAAATTAAATTTGCTTGAGCAACTTCTTTGGCAAGTTTCGCAGTTAAACATTTTTTCTGTAAACATTGAATTAGTAAACAGTTTTATTACAGTACTTTAAAAAATTGTCTTATCTTAATAATATGAATAATTTCCAATATCAAGAAATAAAAGTTAAATAAATACTTGTGATTAAAAAAAATATAGAAAAACTGATAACAAATACAACAAATTTAACGCAACCTTCAGAAAAAATAAAATACATTATAAACATGTAAGAACTTGTTTTTAATTTTTTTTATTTTTATCGATAATTTTGCTTTACAACTTAATATAAAGAAGATGCTTAAGTTATGAAAACCAACGAAAAGTTTCCAGACGCTTCTAACATGATCCCTTATTTTTTTGTAATTTTATTTTTTAGATTAAGACTTAGCACAACTTGAAATAAAAAAACCTAAAGTAACAACAATACCTACTTTTATTTTTCTTACTCGTTGTGTTGTTTTTAGTTGTATTTACGTCATCACGTTTATTTTGTTCAATTTTCACGTCTTTCACACAAACATTTAGCTGACTACTCTTATTAATATCAACAGTGTTCGAAACTGTAAAAACAAAATGTTTTATTGTAATCTACTAATATAATAAGCTAAATATACAAAACACTTTTACTAACTGACAATTAGCTAACAAATTGGTAAAACTAAAATGGTTCGTTTAAAAGCTATAAGAACTTAATAAGAGAATTGAAATTAAGAATATTGAAATTAAGTTTATACTCTTATTTTTATTGGTTGTGGTATTGTTTTTAGTAGTATATATTTCGACCAAATCATTTTGTTCCACTTTATTGTATTTCACAAAATCCTTAGATTGTTGACCTTTTTCACAACCAATTTTATTTAAGTCTTTAGCTAAAAATAAAAAAGTATAAAATACAATTAAAGTATTTCTAATTCTAATTCTATTTCTAATTAATTTTTGATTCGTCATTAACTTAGTAATTTATAATCTTAAGATCAACAACTTGCGATATACTTTAATGCTTTAAACCATCTTTTTGAAAAAAAAAATTAGTAAATACCTACGCTTAGGCTCATCTAACAATAAGTTAATACTAGTGCTTAATTTAACTCACTTTTAATATTATTACTTTTTCTAGGAAAATTACATCATGACATTTAAAAGGCTTCTGACCCCTCGTTTAGACTGACTATAAAAAATTTAGTATAGTTTAATAAGAACCACAGCATATAAGTTTTACGCTATATTATATAACCTTAAACAAAATGATAAGTCTATTTTAAAATTTATCAATTACAAAAAAAATAACAATTAAATAATTTTAATTTTCTTTTTAAAATATTTTTTAAGTCATCTCCGAGTCAAAGACCTTACCACATGAAATTAATATCCAATCATTTTTAAGTAAAATCTATTTAGTATATCTATATAGAAGAAACTAAATATTTAAGTTTTCATTTTTCTAAGATAAATGACTATACTTTAAAACTAACTTGAATATTTGTTGTCTAATGTTATTAAAGCTCAATATACAACTGTACCGTAGTAAGTTATATAAACTTTTTTAAAAACAAAAGAATATCTAAATTACCTTTCTTCTTGCTTTTTTCTAATGTATTACAACTTCTTATAACTTCTTTATTACTAGATATAAAATCAACTTTATCTGATTCAATTTGACTTCTACCGTTATTGTTCTTGTCACTTTTTCTGTATAAAATATTTTTTAGACCTCAATGAACTGTTTGTAAAAGCTAGCTAAAATAATACAAAAAAAAATGTAGTAAACAAACAAAGTAAACTTACTGTATGACATTTGTTTATAGACATTCTACTTCAGAAATGAGATTTTTATTTGAAACAATAAGTTGATTATTTTCCATTGTTAGCATTTTTATGTTTTTTTTGATAGCTAGTATTTTTAGCTTGTAATTTGTCAATAATTTCTTTCAAATTTACCAGAAGCAAATTTGCTTGGCTTGATATATCTTCTATAAATGAACAACTTTGTAAATAATATGATAAAAACATAAAATTTTTGAAATTAAGTAAGAAATCGTAGTTAAATAAAGTTTCTTATATTGTGCATGTTAAACAAATAGAAAACAGACAAAACATTCTAAAATATTTATAACGAACTTTTACTAGTGATAGTTAAAAAGTGCTTACCTTCATATCCAAGTAAATCTTTATGAGTAAGTTCCATTATGTAAATTATTAGTATAAATAAATATCTACACAAATATTTCAAGTATTAACAAAATAACAAATGTAACACCGAAGAAATACTATAAAAAACTAAAAACAAAGTTTCAATTACACTTCATTACTGAATAAAATTACTATAAGAATAGATTAGATGACTTCAACTTATATATTTAAATGCTAAAAATTAAATTAAGTATTTTTGTTGTAATATAGAATAAAACAAAGCTTTAAAAACTAAAAAAAAGTGTCAGCTTTTTGGTAACCTCGATAAAAACTTTCAGCACAAAAAATTATTGGACTTATAATTAATACTAAATCATTTGTTTGTTAGGACTTTGTACATTAAAATATTATACTATCAAAATTAAGAATATACTGTATGTTTTAAATAACATTTCTTATCAAGTATACACAAATGTTAAATTCAAAAAAACTTGAGAAAGAGGTATAATAAAACTGTCAATGTAAAATCTGGAATTGAGTTATTTCCTACCTTTAACAAACTCATATCGATGAAAAAAAAAATCTCTAAAAAATTATATATCTTATTAAAGTTTGTATGTATAGTAAAATAATTTTAGATAAATCATACTAACCGTAAAAAAAACCATTTAAAAATTCAATACTTACTCGTTCATATAAGTTTGTTAACCTAAATTAATTTACATTTATAAGAAGTAAACAAATTATCAAAAAATTGCTTAGAAAATCATTTGTATATACTAAAAGATGTTTTCAAGACTGTAAGTGGCAATATATGCTTCAAAAACAACTAACTTAAAAATTTTAACTAAGAATTCAACATTGATAAGAAAAAAAACATTAAAGGAAGAATAAGAGTTTATACAGTATATAACTAAAGAAGCTTAATTTAACTTGTTATTTATCACAGTCAACTACAACTGAGATTTTCGGTACAAGTTTCAACTCAGTAGTTTAAAGCTACAAGGACTTTGTTTAAAACTATAACTTATTTATTCTTGGCGTGATTTTTTTCATGCCTTTTCAAACTACTTTTAGTATGAGTTTTGTAATCACAATGACTGCAAGCAAATTTTGGTTCATAGTGAAATACCATGTGTTGATCTAAGTGGCGTTTTGTTTTGAAAAATCTACCTTCTGGGCAAATAGAACATTTAAAAGATCTAACATCACTGTGAGTTGCTTGATGTCGAACTAAAGTAATTTTTTCAGCAAACTTTTTGTCACAAACTTGACAAGCAAAAGGTTTTTCTCCTGTGTGTGTTCTATAATGTCTTTTGAGATGTGCATTGCTAGAAAATGTTTTCAAGCAAACATCGCACTTAAATGATTTTGATACGTCATGAATTTTCATGTGTTGATGGAGAATTTTACTGGTGGAACATGTTTTGACAGAAATATTACAACTGAACGACTTTTCTGAAAAAATATAGTGATTAAAACTAATACTATAGTATGAAAAAGGTTTTCTGAATAAAATAAAACAACGCCGAACATAAAAATTTAAAGTAAAATAATATAAATCATTTTAAATATAATTTTATTAAAAGGTATTAAACTATAGTACTTTATTGTTATTTTGTTCAATGTTATACTCAGGCATCGAAACTTGAGCCTCTTGAACAGGACACATAAAAAGAAAAATAAACATAAGGTAAATAATTTAACATTAGAAATAAATATAATCAAAAAGTTAGACAAAGTTAAATTTCAAAGAATTATATTATATAGTTTACGGTATAATTTATATTGTTTTTATGCCTTAAAAAAAAAAGTTTATTCGAAATTATATGAAAAAAAAAAACAGTTTGAGTATTTAAAATTACTTTTGAGTAGTAGACTAGTATTGAAAACGAAAATCAGAATACCGGACTACAAATAAAATTTAAATCTTAGTGACTAAACAATAGCAAGAGAGTTTACGTAATAACTATGGTGTATTGAAATTGTGAAAACATATAATTTTATTACAACAAAAAAAGAAGAGTTTTATAATTTTTTTAGCTTTTTTATTAAAGAAAAACATTATTATATTATTTTAAAAGTACTTTAAATATTTATGAAAAACAGTTTTAATCATTAATGTTAGAAAAAAATCAAAAATTATTCTACTTTGTTTTCAGATATTTATTTCAATTAGTTTTAATATAGTAAACTAGTGATTTATTAACATTAGCAACTCATTTAAAATAAATACAATGTGTACACAAATATTTATGTTATTTAAAAACAGGCAGATATCTTAATATTTAATTTCATATTTTAAAATAAACATCAACGAATATTTGTTAAAGCAAATTTTAACTTAAAGAAAAAAAAATTACTCAAAAACTGTACTTATAATTAAAATAATCTCGTTACTTAATTTTTAAAGCATTAAATTTCATTTATTAAGTATTTTTAATGAAATATTTTGAAGTATGAATGTCAAACAATAAAAATATTGTTTTAAAACAACTCACTAGAAAAATTCAAAGAGCTACCAACTGTATCATTTAATTTCTGCAGCTTTTCACCTTGAGTTTGAAAGTCATTAAAATCTAAAAAAAAATTCTTATATTTCGTTCATTTAAAAGTTTTAATTGTTTTAAAACTTGTTCAATATACCATTTTTAGTCTCAATCTTCTCAGTTGTATTTATTTCATCAAAATCATTTTGTTCAACTTTCAAGTCGTTCACACCACCATAATTCTCGATTTTTTTATTACTGACAATACTACTAACATCTGTAGTAACATTGTTTTTTACATTTTTAACTTTGACATACCAGCTAGCTGTTCATTAGACTATCTTTTAATTTATATTTATACTAGTTTGGTAATATACAACATGTATCTTTTGACAATAAACAGAAAACAAACATGATGTTTATTATATAGACTTTCAAATGTTATGAATACAGCTTTTAAAACAAATGTGAAAAATTATTGACATAAAGAACTTTTAAAAATTCACCAATGTTTATTTTATTTAACTGAAGTTTTAATTTACGATTATTGAAGAAAAAATTCAAGAATCTAAGGCTTAGATAAATTTTTAACTACGAATGAATTCTGTTATACATGGATGCAAAATAGTATGAATCAAATTACTTGTTTTATTGTTTACAAATTTATCATTACTTTTTACAATTGTACTGTTATTCAACGAAGTTTCAACTTCATTTGATGTTTCTTTAATCTTGCTGTTTATATCATACTTGCTGTAAATATAAAAGATTAGAATATTTAATGTATTTTAAACATAAAATAAAAACTAGTAAGCCTAAAGTAACTATATACTTTTAACAAAAACTAACTAAATGTTTTTTTATTTATAACAAACTTACTTCAAATGATTTCTTACTAAATTTTCTTTTAAAAAGTTAATTTCACTAGTGAGATTGTCATTTGAAATAACTAGTTTGTTATTTCCACTTGTTAACTTGTTATTTTCAATTGTTAATTTGTTATTTTCAATTGTTAACTTTTCTACTTGAGTTTGAAATTGAACATTTTTACTTTCTAAATCTTGAATTATCTCTTTTAAGTTTATTAGAAGTAAATTAGCCTGGTTTAACACACCTAGAAATAAACAACTTTGTATATATAAAGTTAATGTATAATTAAATATAAACTACTTTAAAACTAAAAAAATTAAACCTAAATATGTTATAGATAGCATAATGTTTATTAAAAAAATCTTGAATTTATTTAATTTACATGATTACCAATAAATTAAACTTAATTTACTATAATTTGCGAGTACAGCTTTAGATGTATTTTCATTATGTGTTTAATATTGATGTATAATTAAAATTTAACGCTTTTGAAAATACATATAAAGAAATATAATTTCAAGTCTGAAGTTGTTATTTATAATTTACTGTTTGTTAGTTAAATGTTTTCTTTAATATATACATACATATATATTCATAATTAATACATTTATTTAAGGTTTTATAAATAGTTCTGATCGATAGTGCTCGAAGCGGCAAACACGAGTATTTTATAACATTTTTCCAACAGCCTAAAAAAAATTTCTAATAGCATTTTTCTAAAATAACCTTTCTAAACTTTCCTAAAAAGCATATACAGTGCTTCCTCGCTAATCCGGTCCTCGCTAATCCGGTTCCTCGCTAATCCGGCCGGTTTTAGTTGAGAATTCGACTTATTTACTTTAGCGTTTTTAGCGTTTAATTTGATTTTACTTCGAAAAAGTATTCAATTTACGTTTTATAAGTATGCAAGCAATATATTGTTACGTCATAATAAAGTATCATTTGTATAATCTTAAGTCTTTTTCATACTTTTCCCGCTCAGTTGTAACAAACTTGTTTATTATTTATTTGCAATTTTTCTGTCTTTGCTAAGCAAGTTACACTTTAATATACTACAATCAACATATCTGGTTAAAAAATGGATAAGACAGCAAAGAAATAAAAACGCGTTCAACTAACAATTGAAAACAAGTTAAAAGTTTGTGATGACGCTATCTCAAAAAGGTTCTACTTATATAACTATTTTTGGCCTGGTTTAATACGCAACGTGCGCTCTAACTTATAAAGTAGAAGTCCCCAAGATAACGCTTAAATTATAATTGACTTAATAAACTAATATGAATTACTTACCATTTACTAAATGTTTAATAAATCAGTTACTTAATTTAAACTGAGTTCGAGTTTGTGATCATGAATATATTTACAATGAACTTGCGAAACGAAAAGATGATAAAAAACTGCACAACATTACACTAGAAAAACAGAAATTAAACACTACATGTTTAAACCAAACTAAAAAAACATTCTAAAATCGAAATCACTTCAACAAGATTGAAACCATTAAAACTTAAGTGCAGCAAAAAAGCTGCACTGAGTTCAGACCATTCAATGAAGTAGAAACTAGAAAAACTGAACTGTACTGAACCCAAGAACGTTCAATTTATATCGCTTGAGAAAAAAGAAGAAAGTAAAAAAAAGACAATTACCGCTCACGCGGTACAGCTTCAAGAAGTAAACAAGTCAGAAAAAACCCTTAATTAGAAACAACTCTAAACCGCTACCAAGCGGTTACATTTTCACTCCTAAAACGGTCAAATTGGAGTTTCAGCTACGGTTTAGAAAAAACATTAACTTTACTTTGCTAACAAGTCGTAAAACTTTAAAAAACTTTAGATGAAAACTTTTAGATTCTGACAAGAGAACGATTACACAGACAAAAGACACTCTTAATTAAAACCGGTGTAAAAAACTTCGGTGTGGGGTATTTTCTTAATTTTTTTAACTTTACTTCAAGTGTTACGTTAAGAAGATGCTTAGAAACCAGTTAAAATTATGTTTAAGTGTCAAAATGTTTAAATGTAACTGTTAAAGCTTTTAACCATCGGTTGACAAAAAAAAATAAAAATATATACACATCAAAATAGAACTTAAATGCTAGAAGATATTTATATGCTAAAAACATTTACCAATCAAATCAACATCGTTTATAAAACTTAAGAGTTGGTTAGAACACATTAAGACTTAAATAACAAAAAAATGTAGACAGTTCAAAAAGATCTCCTCGCCGCCGGAACTCGCTCCGCTCCTGCACATCTCCACGTTGTCTGACCGGTCCACGCCGATCCGTCTCCTCGCCTCACCCAACGGTCTCTTGGCGCTACGGAATCCTCTGATCCGCCTCTCCGTACATCTCCTCGTACCTCTCCTCGCCGATTCGTTTCTCGGGCCGTTCGTGCGAAAGTGCAATTAAAGTTCAAGCAAAAATATAAAGAAAATACTATTTCAAGTATTTTCAAGTACTTTAGTATGTTTATAAGAAACTTAAAAAACATTTATAGCTTCAGTTTAAACAAATTATTCATTATAAAAACTTTTAGTATATTAAAAACATTTCACATTCAACATGAGTTAGTTGACAAAACAAACAATTATATTCATTTCAAAAGCTTAAATTTGTTTTGTAAAAATATATAGCTCCTGAACTTTATATTAATTTATAAAACTTTAACATTCTAAGAAAGTTAAAAACAAAGTTGTTGTTAGCGTTTAAATGTTGAATAAGATATTAATAGCTCAAATGACCTTATTAAAATTGTGTTTTTATAAGTAAGCTGAAGTGTATAACAACAAAAAAACAAGCCAATAAAGTTTGTTACAAGCAATTAACAAGGTCATTGTAAAAAAAAAAAAACTTTAAATATTATAGTTTAAAGTTTGAACATAACATTGTTGCTAAATATAAAACTAAATTAAGTTTAATAAACTTAAGAAATTTCACTTCATTAACCGATTATGCACTCGAAAACAAGTTTTAATAACCTCATACAAATACTTTTACAAGGACGAACGAAAAAACAACAATGTTTTTACATGCAGTTTAAAAAGTTTATTATCCATTATAGTTCAAATTAAACGGTTGTTTGAAAACAAAACAATTAAACTTTACAGTTGCTAACTTTTATAGACGTTTAAAACTCTTTTTGTTATAAGAAAGTTTTATTATTAGAAGCCTTTAGCTTCATTTTAATTTATAATAAAATGTTTAAAACGATTGAACGATATTTAATTACTTTGACAAAACGCGGAACAACTTGAAAACAAGACAAACTTTTGTTTAAACTTGCTCGTACAAGTTTAAAACTCATTTTGAAAAACGCTTCAACAATGAATTGCAATAATATCTACACAACAAATACATTTTAGTTCTAACACATGTCCATTAGCTTTTCCCAAACCACTTTAACATAAAATTAAACACAATAAAGCTAATTACTTTTTGCAAAAAACAACACAAATCTCTCACCAACTCGAACTACTTAGTTGTTTTTCCAACTAGAAATTTTAAACTCATTTTTAAAACTTTACAGACCAGATGACTGGGTTAAATAAATGCCCTTAAATTTATCGAATTTATAATATTATTAAATAAGGTTTATTTTACTCTGTTTTCAAGTCACCATCTACAAAACGTAAAAAATTTTAATGAAGGTAACTGTGTTCGATTCCAGCTATAAATAACTGGACGTCCGGGTCATCATGTCGCTATCTCGTAAAAAGGTTCTACTTATATAACTATTTTTGGCCTGGTTTAATACGCAACGTGCGCTCTAACTTATAAAGTAGAAGTCCCCAAGATAACGCTTAAATTATAATTGACTTAATAAACTAATATGAATTACTTACCATTTACTAAATGTTTAATAAATCAGTTACTTAATTTAAACTGAGTTCGAGTTTGTGATCATGAATATATTTACAATGAACTTGCGAAACG
Source organism: Thalia democratica (assembly GCF_965202585.1). NCBI lineage: Eukaryota > Metazoa > Chordata > Thaliacea > Salpida > Salpidae > Thalia > Thalia democratica. The sequence goes on along the minus strand of NC_139167.1, from coordinate 34,141,196 downwards.
AAAAGATGATAAAAAACTGCACAACATTACACTAGAAAAACAGAAATTAAACACTACATGTTTAAACCAAACTAAAAAAACATTCTAAAATCGAAATCACTTCAACAAGATTGAAACCATTAAAACTTAAGTGCAGCAAAAAAGCTGCACTGAGTTCAGACCATTCAATGAAGTAGAAACTAGAAAAACTGAACTGTACTGAACCCAAGAACGTTCAATTTATATCGCTTGAGAAAAAAGAAGAAAGTAAAAAAAAGACAATTACCGCTCACGCGGTACAGCTTCAAGAAGTAAACAAGTCAGAAAAAACCCCTAATTAGAAACAACTCTAAACCGCTACCAAGCGGTTACAGTGAAATGGCAAACAATAATGTGCCTAAAGCAGTGTAGTTTTTTCCATTAATTTTGAACTTATAAAATTTTGTTTCGTTTAGTTTTGTCTGTTTCAATTCTTTTTTCTTTGAATAAAGTAAAATGAATTAAATGAACAGAAATTTTATAGTACGTTTTGTTATATACATTCATAATATAATTAAGGTAGATGATTTGTAAAAAAAGCGATAGTTTGTTCTTATCCGGCCAAAGGCAAATCCGGCCGTATTTTCAAAAAAATCTTGCCCAACTTGGCCGGATTAGCGAGGAAGCACTGTATTAACAATCACAGCGTTTCATTTCAAATTCAGTTAATCGTACAATAAACTGTACCATTACTACGTCACAATTATTATAAAAATTTTCGAAATCTAAATTTTACTAATTTACTTAAAACTATTATCAAGCTAATGCGTGAACGTCTTTTCTTCGTTAGTTAAACAGATTTTTACTACGTTTTTTTTTCAATACAGTAACCTCTCGCTTATTTACGCACATTGTGTCCACAGAAAAAGTGCGTAAAGATATGAGATATCGTAAAGAAACGAGAGGTACTAAATATACTCACTATAATGGCTGTTTTTTAATATTGCTTCTAGTTAAAAGCAGACTGGGCACTTTCCCACTTTTAACTATTTGTTTACTTAATTTATAAATATGAAAACAACAGATAAAACTATACATATATTAAAAAAAAAGGATTTGAATTTCTATAAAATTTTAATACGAGTAGAAATAATTTTACTATTTTAATAATAAGTAGAAATTATCTTTATCTTTATTTATATGTGACATTTATATTCTTTTCAACGTTTATTAATATATAGGGCAAGACTGCTGTATTATTTCTTTGTGTTTTAAATTCTCATTATTTCATTATACTTTTATTATTAAACACAGCCATGTTTATTTCAGAATTTTGATTTAATCTCTTATTGTTAACAAAATTTCTGATATACTGAGGTATAACTAAATGTTTATCAATTAGACAAGGAACATAAATTTAGAAAGTCTAAAGATATAGAGAGGTGTGTTAGCATTCAAAAACATATTTTAATTCAAAAATATACATTAAAGCTAATTTGTGCAATATAAAAAAAAAAGAAAATTTTTATTTTCTGAATTTTAAAGAATTCTGAAATGCGTAACTAAACGAGAGTGCGTAACGTCACGAGTGCGTAAATATCCGAGAGGTTACTGTACAGTATGTTTTGTAGATATTAAGTTTACTGTAATAAAAAAAATATTTAGTAAGTTAATATTTGTGCAAGTTTAAATAGGGTTAATAAAGTTTTTATTTTTTAAATATGTAAGTGACTTTATACTTCAAATTTATTTTGTAAATAAAAAAGACTTCTATTAACTAATTACAAAAGTTTTAAGTTTTAAAACTTATTGTGCAAGAAGAATTCGCGCTTCCTATGACCAAGTACCATGCTACGCTACTGCTTAGTAGCTAACTCCTACTTCGTAGCTGAATTATACTGGTAAACTATCTCATTAAACTATTATTATTATTGTTATTATTATTATTATTATTATTATTATTATTATTATTATTATTATTATTATTATTATTATTATTATTATTATTATTATTATTTATATTATTTTATTATTATTATTATTATTATTATTATTATTATTATTATTATTATTATTATTATTATTATTATTATTATTATTATTATTATTATTATTATTATCATCATTATTATTATTATTTTTGTTATTATTATTATTATTATTATTATTATTATTATTATTATTATTATTATTATTATTATTATTATTATTATTATTATTATTATTATTATTATTATTATTATTATTATTATTTTTATTCAGCTTGAATAAAATGGTTCTTAACTTAAGCTTAATTATTACTAAAAACCTAATTCTTATTAAAGCAATGTTTACTTTGAAAATAAACTTCAAGAAAATAGTAAGCTACAAACAATTTTTTTTTAACTATTATTATTTGTGTTGTTCTTTGATTTTTAAATTTAACTAGAATTTGAACTTTGCCAAAAATTCAAACTTAGTACCATAATTTAACTTGTTCTGTTTTTAGGTAAAAATATATTTTAACTATAAGCTTTCATAGAAAGCATTTGAGCGGGGTTTAAAATTTTAATAGCGAATAAAACACAAGATTGTTGAAATTTTTAATAATTACGACACAATTAAAATAAGCTACACCAAATTCAATTAAATTTTAAGCTCACTTCATTAATTACACTTTTGCTTAAGCAATGTTTACTCTGTAAATTATCTAGAAGAAAAAAGAAAGCTACATACAGCATCGATTATTATTATTATTGTTGTTATATTGATTTTAAAACTTAGCTAAACATTTAAACTTCTACTAAAGCTTAGTCCTAATAATAAAATTCAATTTGTTTAGTTTCTTAAGTAAAAATTTTCAGTAATAATTTGGTTTTACTTTAATTGAATTGTTTAGATGCTTTTTTCCATAACTGTCACATATCTTTTTTTTAGATTTATTAAAGCACTGACGAGGTCTTTGACCAAAACTTAGTTTGTAAAATAAATTTGTGAAAGAACAAATATATTACTTCTCCTCCAGCAGTTGAGATCTCTCTATTTGTTAACTTAAAACCAAAACATATAATAAAACTAAACTAACCTTTAAGATATGTGAATTATGAACGGTAAATCAAACAAATACTAAACTATAAAAACAGGTGAAAAATCTCTATGCTTAAAAAATATAATAGTGTTGAAGTTAACTGTTAATAAAAGTTTATTCGTTAGTTTTGGTTCTACGACAATGACAAGCGTATTAAAAATAAAAATATATATCGCTCGTTATTGACCTAACTTCACAAATATTTAAATTTATATGTAATTAACTAAAACTATGATGCACCTTAAAAAAACCTGTTTAAATAGTAAACAAAAATGAGTATATTAATAAAAAATTAAACTTTCAGATGTTATATAATTGTCATTTCTAGTCTCATGAAAATAACAATCAACTAAGAATGTTTCTTTAAGTCTTAGTTTTTTGATGGTACTTTTAAAACTGTCAAAACTGAGCTAAGATAAAAAATATATTAATTATTTCGATCTCAACTAAAAAAATGCTACACCTTAAAGATACGTAAACAAATTGTATGCATTCAAAAAGAATCGATATTGAAGTAAACTATTAATACAAAATTAGTTGTAATTTTTGTTTCCATGAAAATAAACAATAGGTTTGTAATTGACCTAGCTTCACTTAGATTTGAATTAGTATGCACTTAACAAAAACTATGGTGCATCTTAATGATACTTATTCAAATCGTAAAAAAAATTGAATATTATAGTGTAAAACTAAACTTTTAGATGAAAAATACTTGTTACTTATGGTCACTTATATATCAATTATCTTAGATTGTTGATGAAAGTTATAGATTTTGATGTTAGCTTCAAAACTGTCAAAACTGAAATCACCTTAAAGATATATACAGAATTGTGAATTGAACAAAAAAATTAAAGAACAATATAACTACCACATTATAGTATAACGAAATGATACAACTATGACATCACAGTAGATCCCAACCATTCAACTGTAACATCACAGTGTATCGCAACAATAAAACTATCACATCACAGTAGATTGCAACGTTAAAACTATCACATCACAGTAGATCGCAACAATACAACTATCACATCACAGTAGATCGCAACAGTACAACTATCACATCACAGTAGATCGCAACAATACAACTATCACATCACAGTGTATCGCAACAAGGTGCAGAAAGTCTATTCATAGCGTAGAATTTACACTGTTGATCTTAAACCTAATCAAATGAGAATGATTATTTTTTTTTTGGGAAAAGTTTTGAGCTATTATATGTTGAATGTCCTTTTAGTCAGCAACGTAAGCCTGGATTAGACCTTAAGTGCTAAACTTAAAGTATAGTCAAGACCTTTATATTAACATAATAATGACATTAACATTAAGTGTTAGTTCCCCGATGGTATCTTAAAATCACGTAATATACTTTATTTAAACTAATTAATAGTGAAACTACAATTAATTTACAGTCTATTTTTGAACCTCATTTACTGAGAGGTAACGACAGAAAATTTACATGCAGACATAATTTCAATAATAATGTTTGGCATAATTCTTTTTTTTATCATTCAGTTGAATTATGGAACAAGCTTCCAAACGAATTAGTTTTCTATGAAAAAGTTGAGCATTTACGGTTAAGGTTAAAAAATATTGATTTAAATAAATATTTTGTCAGCAAAATTCATAAGTAATTTTTTTTTGTTATTTCTTCATTAACCACTGGTTGTATTTGTCTAATTTGGTTTAACCTATAGCTTTATTTTATTAGCAGCGCCTTTCTTCTGTGTATAACAAAACCTGTTCCTTAATACATAGTTAATTGGCCTGTTAAAGTGCTTGGGGCCTTGGGTTTTTAAGTTTTGTTTTTAGTCAGTGTTCTCAACATTTATCAGTTACTACGAAAGTCCAACAAACGCTGAGTTATCTGAGTATTAAAAATTTGAAAGTAAATATGAAGCAGGCTCTCCTAACAAAAGTGAAACACGTTGTTCAGATAAAAGGTGTTCTATGAAAACGAATAAAAGTGAAACAAGTTGTATGGATAAAAGTTAAACTAGTTACTCAAATAAAGGCTGAAACAGTTGTTCAAGAAATGTGAAGCCAGTTGTTCGAATGAAAGTAAAACCAGTTTTGGAGTGGAACCATTTGTTCGGATGAAGTTGAAGTAAGATATTGTTGTTCTCTTTTCGGAAGCACCGGAATTATAAATTTTGTGTTATAATTTTTGTGTTTTTATGTTAATTTTAAACTTTAATTAGTTTAATTCAGTTTTTTTTTTCACTTTTAATGTACAATTTTGGTTTATTTTTGTCTTTTTGTTCTATGTCTTTCTGTATAAGTGGTCTAGGTTTTGATGCCTGGGTCTTTCGTATGACAATAAACTTACAATAATAATAAAATTAACAGAATCTCAGAGAAAATAAAAATAATATGAATTAAAATGTAATTTCGTAGGTTCAACATTATTATTATTATTATTATTATTATTATTATTATTATTATTATTATTATTATTATTATTATTATTATTATTATTATTATTATTATTATTATTATTATTATTATTATTATTATTATTATTATTATTATTATTATTATTATTATTATTATTATTATTATTTTTATTATTATTATTATTATTATTATTATTGTAATTATTATTATTATTATTATTATTTTTATTATTATTATTATAATTATTATTATTATTATTATTATTATTATTATTATTATTATTATTATTATTATTATTATTATTATTATTATTATTATTATTATCATTATTATTATCATTATTATTATCATTATTATTATTATTATTATTATTATTATTATTATTATTATTATTATTATTATTACTATTATTATTATTATTATTATTATTATTATTATTATTATTATTATTATTATTATTATTATTATTATTATTATTATTATTATTATTATTATTATTCAGCTTGAATTAAATGGTTCTTAACTTAAGCTTAATTATTACTATAAACCTAATTCTTATTAAAGCAATGTTTACTTTGAAAATAAACTACAAGAAAATAGTAAGCTACAAACAATTTTTTTTTTACTTTTATTATTTGTGTTGTTCTTTGATATTTAAATTTAACTAGAATTTGAACTTTGCCAAAAATTCAAACTTAGTACCATAATTTAACTTGTTCTGTTTTTAGGTAAAAATATATTTTAACTATAAGCTTTCATAGAAAGCATTTGAGCGGGGTTTAAAATTTTAATAGCGAATAAAACACAAGATTGTTGAAATTTTTAATAATTACGACACAATTAAAATAAGCTACACCAAATTCAATTAAATTTTAAGCTCACTTCATTAATTACACTTTTGCTTAAGCAATGTTTACTCTGTAAATTATCTAGAAGAAAAAAGAAAGCTACATACAGCATCGATTATTATTATTATTGTTGTTATATTGATTTAAAACTTAGCTAAACATTTAAACTTCTACTAAAGCTTAGTCCTAATAATAAAATTCAATTTGTTTAGTTTCTTAAGTAAAAATTTTTAGTAATAATTTAATTTTATTTTAATTGTATTGTTTAGATGCTTTTTTCCATAACTGTCACATATCTTTTTTTTAGATTTATTAAAGCACTGACGAGGTCTTTGACCAAAACTTAGTTTGTAAAATAAATTTTTGAAAGAACAAATATATTACTTCTCCTCCAGCAGTTGAGATCTCTCTATTTGTTAACTTAAAACCAAAACATATAATAAAACTAAACTAACCTTTAAGATATGTGAATTATGAACGGTAAATCAAACAAATACTACACCATAAAAACAGGTGAAAAATCTCTACGCTTAAAAAATATAATAGTGTTGAAGTTAACTGTTAATAAAAGTTTATTCGTTAGTTTTGGTTCTACGACAATGACAAGCGTATTAAAAATAAAAATATATATCGCTCGTTATTGACCTAACTTCACAAATATTTAAATTTATATGTAATTAACTAAAACTATGATGCACCTTAAAAAAACCTGTTTAAATAGTATACAAAAATGAGTATATTAGTAAAAAATTAAACTTTCAGATGTTATATAATTGTCATTTCTAGTCTCTTGAAAATAACAATCAACTAAGAATGTTTCTTTAAGTCTTAGTTTTTTGATGGTACTATTAAAACTGTCAAAACTGAACTAACATAAAAAATATATTAATTATTTCGATCTCAACTAAAAAAATGCTACACCTTAAAGATACGTAAACAAATTGTATGCATTCAAAAAGAATCGATATTGAAGTAAACTATTAATACAAAATTAGTTGTAATTTTTGTTTCCACGAAAATAAACAATAGGTTTGTAATTGACCTAGCTTCACTTAGATTTGAATTAGTATGCACTTAACAAAAACTATGGTGCATCTTAATGATACTTATTCAAATCGTAAAAAAAATTGAATATTATAGTGTAAAATTAAACTTTTAGATGAAAATTACTTGTTACTTATGGTCACTTATATATCAATCATCTTAGATTGTTGATGAAAGTTATAGATTTTGATGTTAGCTTCAAAACTGTCAAAACTGAAATCACCTTAAAGATATATACAGAATTGTGAATTGAACAAAAAAATTAAAGAACAATATAACTACCACATTATAGTACAGGGGTCGGCAAACTGCGGCCCGCGGGCCAAATGTGGCCCGCGAAGCGTAAATCTGCGGCCCGCGAGCACGTTATTTTTTTGAATGGAATGCGGCCCGCGAAAGAAAATTTTGCGGCCCGCGAGCATGTAAATGTGGCCCGCTGAGCAAAAATAAATTTTAATTTAATTTTCTTTGATTAATTTAGTTTTAAGTCCTTGTATAACATTTTAAAAGAACTAAAAGACTTTACTGGACTAGCTTAGAAATGTAAAAAAGACAGCTTAGCATTCCACCAGGTTTTTTTTTCTCAATTTGATTATAACTTTCTTCATACAACAGTTAGTTATTTTATTAAAAAACAGTGTAAAAAGTGTTTCGAGTTAGTAAGATAGTTATATAATACCTATTTAGTAAATAAACTAAATGTAAATGTTTTCCGTTTTGTACAGAAGTAATGCACAGTAGTTTACTAAAATGTATTTCTAAACAGTTTTGATTTTTATACGTTTTTTATATTTAAGTTTCTATTACAGATGTTTTATTACTAAATGTTATATTTTAGTGTGCTCAAAAACATTTAAATAACATAATAATAAAAAATAAGGTTAAATTTTTTTTTTACACCTTGATTTTTTAGAGGGTTTCTTTGCATTTTAAATTAATTCCTATGCAACCAATTAACAAAGATGCTTATATTTTAAACCATTTTTTACTTAATACTTAACGAGATAAAATTTAATTAATGCACAATTTTTTAACATTATTGTTTCTACGTGTAATATCTAAATGTGTACAGACGAACCTAAAACAATATATATGACATAAATTAAAAAACTTTTATTAGGTATACTTATTCATTTTTCAAACTATGTTTTTTAGCAAAATAAGTTAATTTCTATGCGTTGCATACTAATATAAACAGTTGCTGTTTTTTTGAGTTACCTATTTAGTACAAACTAGATTGAGAAATGGTAACTTATAAGTTTGTACATTTTTAGTCATAATAGTTCAAATTCGACAAAAAAAATTGTCACACACTCAGACTATGACTGTTTGAAGAATTTAAATCTCAGGCCAGTTTAGTCATTTTTCGGTTTTTGGCTTGAATTGCTTTTTGTATGGTAAAACATTGAATAGTTTTGGTCACTCAGACTGACTTTTTTACTTCAAAGAGTGGTAAACTAAATTTATGATGTATGTTTTGTTCAATGCACAGTGTTGTTTTGAATTAAAGTATATTTTAAATTCTAAGTCTTGCAGCTGATATAATTTATATTGTTATTTATATTAATTGTTTTCATATAAGTGTGAACAATTAGTGTTTCGAAAAAATCCCGGAAAAGCTTAGAATTTGACAATTTATACTTAGAAAATCTGAAAAAGCCTTGAGTAAGAGAATTATCGAAAAAACCTGGAATTGTAAACAATTTTACATGTTAAGTAATGAAATTTCGATTTGTCACAAAAATCTACCATATAAATAATTTCTATTAAAAAACACATTTAAAGTAGCTTAACAGTATCTTGTAATTTTAAATTTTTCTATACTATTTAAGACATTTTTTTTTACCTTCAACTTAATTTTATACTAAAAATAGAGGCAAAAAGTTGTATTTTTAAAATCTTTAAATTGATGCATTGCCCCTCTGCTTTTAAAATTTCTTTAACTATTCTTTTTTTTTGTATTGGAACTGCACCTAGAAATTTTACTAAAATGTCGAAATTAGGAAAACCACCTGTAATAAAAATTTTTAAATGAGCAATATCTGTTGTATCAGTTCTCTCATCTTAACAGATTGATTTTGTTAATAATAATTAATAATTTGGGTTATGCGGCTTAATAATCTTCAGACATTTCCTAAACACGACTTCTTGTTGATGTTGAAGAAATAAACAAAAATATTTAGTTAACGCTAACACAACTTATTTAAATAAATTTTCAACTCTAAACGGTACCTTTTTTAAAGTAATTACTTTTCTCACTTTATAACTTGCCTCAACAGTTTTTTTTTGATCAGTCTGTAGTTACTGAAAAAAATCATGTGCGTTGTTGAAGCGATTTATTTTTTGTTTCTCGCAATAACTCCAAACTAACGTATTGTAGTTCTTATGGTTTCTCTTATAACTCACATTTGCTCTTTTTAAATGCAATATTTGCATAGCAGATAAAGAATTGCTATAATGCTCAAAAAAAAAGGTTTTTCTAATTCATTAATAGCTTAATTAATTTATATACATCTGTTAAAAATATTTAAAATCTTAGTTGTCAATTTAGGCTGAATTATAATATTTTTTCTAGTTATATAATTAATTTACTGTTAATAAACTTCGATATTTCTTTATTTTGTGAACTTTATTGTAAACATGGTTGCCAAACATTCAAGCTAGTTTGAAAATCTTAAAAACTAAGACTAGGTTAAAGCTATTTAAGAATTTTTTTTAAAGCTCAGGTGTATCTGAAACTTTTATTTCAAACACTTTCAGAAAATCTTTGAATTCTCAGAATAGTTTTTATGACAGTAGTTTAGTTTATTAATTGTAATTTTTTTGTCTATTTATATATTGTGCTTTTTTATCATAATGATATTTTAGTTATGATTTAAGCTTGATTAACACAATTTTTAAGCTATTTTTAATTATAACAATCTTTAATATAATTCAGACATTTTTGCTTTTAAAGTGGCAACCGTGTAAAAGACTAATTAATTATTAATAAAGTATTTAAGAATTAATTGTGTTAAAAAACTTGATTTAGCTTAACTACAGTAAAAAAAGGTATTAATTTTATATAATTAACTAATTAATGAATCTTCAAAAGAGTGCAAACTATTTAAGACGCAAAAACTATTTTAAAAGCTAACATTTTTTAAAATATGAAAAGGTGGTTCATAATATAAAAAATGTATAAAAGTGACCCATAAATATTTTTCAATCTCGGTTTTTATAGAGAGTTAGGTTGCAAGAATAATAATAAAAATAACTTACTAAGTTTAACTCAT
>NC_139167.1:34113107-34120607 GCF_965202585.1 Thalia democratica | reverse complement strand
TTATTATTATTATTATTATTATTATATTATTATTATTATTATTATTATTATTATTATTATTATTATTATTATTATTATTATTATTATTATTATTATTATTATCATTATCATTATCATTATCATTATTATTATTATTATTATTATTATTATCATTATCATTATCATTATCATTATTATTATTATTATTATTATTATTATTATTATTATTATTATTATTATTATTATTATTATTATTATTATTATTATTATTATTATTATTATTATTATTATTATTATTATTATTATTATTATTATTATTTTATTATTATTATTATTATTATTATTATTATTATTATTATTATTATTATTATTATTATTATTATTATTATTATTATTATTATTATTATTATTATTATTATTATTATTATTATTATTATTATTATTATTATTTTATTATTATTATTATTATTATTATTATTATTATTATTATTATTATTATTATTATTATTATTATTATTATTATTATTATTATTATTATTATTATTATTATTATTATTATTATTATTATTATTATTATTATTATTATTATTATTATTATTATTATTATTATTATTATTATTATTATTATTATTATTATTATTATTATTATTATTGATATTGTTATTATTATTATTATGATTATTATTATTATTATTATTATTATTATTATTATTATTATTATTATTATTATTATTATTATTATTATTATTATTATTATTATTATTATTATTATTATTATTATTATTATTATTATTATTATTATTATTATTATTATTATTATTATTATTATTATTATTATTATTATTATTATTATTATTATTATTATTATTATTATTATTATTATTATTATTATTATTATTATTATTATTATTATTATTATTATTATTATTATTATTTATTATTATTATTATTATTATTATTATTATTATTATTATTATTATTATTATTTTTTATTATTATTATCATTATCATTATTATTATTGCAAATTGCAAATGTAAAATTCTAACCATTAACAAAAAAGAATCTTCTCCAACTGACCTCTTAATCAATAACATCAAGTTACCAGAAATTAAAGTTTTTAAAGATTTAGGAATTTATATTACCAAAGATTTGAAAAGGAATGAACATATCAACTATTTATATAAGATTGCAAAAACTACATGTTATCAAATATTGAAAAGTTTTAAAACTAATTCTGCTTCAATTCTGACAAAACTATTTAAAACATACGTTCGCCCTAAACTTGAGTTTAGTACCCAAATTTGGTCACCCCATTTAAAAAAGGATATTAACAAAATTGAATCTGTGCAAAGGAGTTTTACCCGTCATATTTGTAATCGTTGCAACATATCTTACACGTCATATAATGATAGAATGATTAAATTTGGATTGAAATCACTGGAATATAGAAGATGGGAATTTGATTTATTAATTCTTTACAAAATTATCAATGGCAAAAATAAAAGTTTTTTTAACCAGTTTTTTAATTTTTCCCAAAATAAATATCAACTAAGAGGAAATAATTTGAAAATAAAATGTAAACATGATTTTCAAAACAGTCAGTGGCAAGGCGCATTTTTTCACAGAGCAAAAGCTATGTGGAACAGACTACCTCAGGATATAGTATCTTGTGAGAGGGTAGAACAATTTCGTTTAAAGCTAAAAAGATTTGACTTAAATACGATAAATACCAGTAAAATTAACTAATTTTCCACTGTAACAAAAGGAAAAATTTTAGTTTCCCTACGCCTCCCCCCTACAAACTGTTAGTTTACTTATATAATTTGTAGTTATGAATATTGTTTTATAAGCCATGATTTTAGACAAACTTCTTTACTGTGTGTACTAAGTAATATAAAAATTTGAATTTTTTGAACTGAATTTTCAATTTAGTTCATTTGTTTATCATATTGTGTTTAACTTTGTGTTTCCATTTAAATTATGTTTGTATATATATATATGTATAATTTATCTTAAAGTTTTGAATATAAGTTTATTTTCTTTTTCTCTTTTGTGTGTCCTGTTTAAGTGGCTCAGGTTTTGATGCCTGAGTCCAACATTGCACAATAAACAATATAATAATAATAATAATAATAATTATTATTATTATTATTATTATTATTATTATTATTATTATTATTATTATTATTATTATTATTATTATTATTATTATTATTATTATTATTATTATTATTATTATTATTATTATTATTATTATTATTATTATTATTGTTATTATTATTATTATTATTATTATTATTATTATTATTATTATTATTATTATTATTATTATTATTATTATTATTATTATTATTATTATTATTATTATTATTATTATTATTATTATTATTATTATTATTATTATTATTATTATTATTATTATTATTATTATTATTATTATTATTATTATTATTATTATTATTATTATTATTATTATTATTATTATTATTATTATTATTATTATTATTATTATTATTATTATTATTATTATTATTATTATTATTATTATTATTATTATTATTATTATTATTATTATTATTATTATTATTATTATTATTATTATTATTATTATTATTATTATTATTATTATTATTATTATTATTATTATTATTATTATTATTATTATTATTATTATTATTATTATTATTATTATTATTATTATTATTATTATTATTATTATTATTATTATTATTATTATTATTATTATTATTATTATTATTATTATTATTATTATTATTATTATTATTATTATTATTATTATTATTATTATTATTATTATTATTATTATTATTATTATTATTATTATTATTATTATTATTATTTATTATTATTATTATTATTATTATTATTATTATTATTATTATTATTATTATTATTATTATTATTATTATTATTATTATTATTATTATTATTATTATTATTATTATTATTATTATTACTATTATTATTATTATTATTATTATTATTATTATTATTATTATTATTATTATTATTATTATTATTATTATTATTATTATTATTATTATTATTATTATTATTATTATTATTATTATTATTATTATTATTATTATTATTATTATTATTATTATTATTATTATTATTATTATTATTATTATTATTATTATTATTATTATTATTATTATTATTATTATTATTATTATTATTATTATTATTATTATTATTTTTTATTATTATTATCATTATCATTATTATTATTGCAAATTGCAAATGTAAAATTCTAACCATTAACAAAAAAGAATCTTCTCCAACTGACCTCTTAATCAATAACATCAAGTTACCAGAAATTAAAGTTTTTAAAGATTTAGGAATTTATATTACCAAAGATTTGAAAAGGAATGAACATATCAACTATTTATATAAGATTGCAAAAACTACATGTTATCAAATATTGAAAAGTTTTAAAACTAATTCTGCTTCAATTCTGACAAAACTATTTAAAACATACGTTCGCCCTAAACTTGAGTTTAGTACCCAAATTTGGTCACCCCATTTAAAAAAGGATATTAACAAAATTGAATCTGTGCAAAGGAGTTTTACCCGTCATATTTGTAATCGTTGCAACATATCTTACACGTCATATAATGATAGAATGATTAAATTTGGATTGAAATCACTGGAATATAGAAGATGGGAATTTGATTTATTAATTCTTTACAAAATTATCAATGGCAAAAATAAAAGTTTTTTTAACCAGTTTTTTAATTTTTCCCAAAATAAATATCAACTAAGAGGAAATAATTTGAAAATAAAATGTAAACATGATTTTCAAAACAGTCAGTGGCAAGGCGCATTTTTTCACAGAGCAAAAGCTATGTGGAACAGACTACCTCAGGATATAGTATCTTGTGAGAGGGTAGAACAATTTCGTTTAAAGCTAAAAAGATTTGACTTAAATACGATAAATACCAGTAAAATTAACTAATTTTCCACTGTAACAAAAGGAAAAATTTTAGTTTCCCTACGCCTCCCCCCTACAAACTGTTAGTTTACTTATATAATTTGTAGTTATGAATATTGTTTTATAAGCCATGATTTTAGACAAACTTCTTTACTGTGTGTACTAAGTAATATAAAAATTTGAATTTTTTGAACTGAATTTTCAATTTAGTTCATTTGTTTATCATATTGTGTTTAACTTTGTGTTTCCATTTAAATTATGTTTGTATATATATATATGTATAATTTATCTTAAAGTTTTGAATATAAGTTTATTTTCTTTTTCTCTTTTTGTGTGTCCTGTTTAAGTGGCTCAGGTTTTGATGCCTGAGTCCAACATTGCACAATAAACAATATAATAATAATAATAATAATAATTATTATTATTATTATTATTATTATTATTATTATTATTATTATTATTATTATTATTATTATTATTATTATTATTATTATTATTATTATTATTATTATTATTATTATTATTATTATTATTATTATTATTATTATTATTATTATTATTATTATTATTATTATTATTATTATTATTATTATTATTATTATTATTATTATTATTATTATTATTATTATTATTATTATTATTATTATTATTATTATTATTATTATTATTATTATTATTATTATTATTATTATTATTATTATTATTATTATTATTATTATTATTATTATTATTATTATTATTATTATTATTATTATTATTATTATTATTATTATTATTATTATTATTATTATTATTATTATTATTATTATTATTATTATTATTATTATTATTATTATTATTATTATTATTATTATTATTATTATTATTATTATTATTATTATTATTATTATTATTATTATTATTATTATTATTATTATTATTATTATTATTATTATTATTATTATTATTATTATTATTATTATTATTATTATTATTATTATTATTATTATTATTATTATTATTATTATTATTATTATTATTATTATTATTATTATTATTATTATTATTATTATTATTATTATTATTATTATTATTATTATTATTATTATTATTATTATTATTATTATTATTAT
Organism: Thalia democratica; assembly: GCF_965202585.1. Taxonomy (NCBI): domain Eukaryota; kingdom Metazoa; phylum Chordata; class Thaliacea; order Salpida; family Salpidae; genus Thalia; species Thalia democratica. The sequence goes on along the minus strand of NC_139167.1, from coordinate 34,115,557 downwards.
TATTATTATTATTATTATTATTATTATTATTATTATTATTATTATTATTATTATTATTATTATTATTATTATTATTATTATTATTATTATTATTATTATTATTATTATTATTATTATTATTATTATTATTATTATTATTATTATTATTATTATTATTATTATTATTATTATTATTATTATTATTATTATTATTATTATTATTATTATTATTATTATTATTATTATTATTATTATTATTATTATTATTATTATTATTATTATTATTATTATTATTATTATTATTATTATTATTATTATTATTATTATTATTATTATTATTATTATTATTATTATTATTATTATTATTATTATTATTATTATTATTATTATTATTATTATTATTATTATTATTATTATTATTATTATTATTATTATTATTATTATTATTATTATTATTATTATTATTATTATTATTATTATTATTATTATTATTATTATTATTATTATTATTATTATTATTATTATTATTATTATTATTATTATTATTATTATTATTATTATTATTATTATTATTATTATTATTATTATTATTATTATTATTATTATTATTATTATTATTATTATTATTATTATTATTATTATTATTATTATTATTATTATTATTATTATTATTATTATTATTATTATTATTATTATTATTATTATTATTATTATTATTATTATTATTATTATTATTATTATTATTATTATTATTATTATTATTATTATTATTATTATTATTATTATTATTATTATTATTATTATTATTATTATTATTATTATTATTATTATTATTATTATTATTATTATTATTATTATTATTATTATTATTATTATTATTATTATTATTATTATTATTATTATTATTATTATTATTATTATTATTATTATTATTATTATTATTATTATTATTATTATTATTATTATTATTATTATTATTATTATTATTATTATTATTATTATTATTATTATTATTATTATTATTATTATTATTATTATTATTATTATTATTATTATTATTATTATTATTATTATTATTATTATTATTATTATTATTATTATTATTATTATTATTATTATTATTATTATTATTATTATTATTATTATTATTATTATTATTATTATTATTATTATTATTATTATTATTATTATTATTATTATTATTATTATTATTATTATTATTATTATTATTATTATTATTATTATTATTATTATTATTATTATTATTATTATTATTATTTTATTATTATTATTATTATTATTATTATTATTATTATTATTATTATTATTATTATTATTATTATTATTATTATTATTATTATTATTATTATTATTATTATTATTATTATTATTATTATTATTATTATTATTATTATTATTATTATTATTATTATTATTATTATTATTATTATTATTATTATTATTATTATTATTATTATTATTATTATTATTATTATTATTATTATTATTATTATTATTATTATTATTATTATTATTATTATTATTATTATTATTATTATTATTATTATTATTATTATTATTATTATTATTATTATTATTATTATTATTATTATTATTATTATTATTATTATTATTATTATTATTATTATTATTATTATTATTATTATTATTATTATTATTATTATTATTATTATTATTATTATTATTATTATTATTATTATTATTATTATTATTATTATTATTATTATTATTATTATTATTATTATTATTATTATTATTATTATTATTATTATTATTATTATTATTATTATTATTATTATTATTATTATTATTATTATTATTATTATTATTATTATTATTATTATTATTATTATTATTATTATTATTATTATTATTATTATTATTATTATTATTATTATTATTATTATTATTATTATTATTATTATTATTATTATTATTATTATTATTATTATTATTATTATTATTATTATTATTATTATTATTATTATTATTATTATTATTATTATTATTATTATTATTATTATTATTATTATTATTATTATTATTATTATTATTATTATTATTATTATTATTATTATTATTATTATTATTATTATTATTATTATTATTATTATTATTATTATTATATTATTATTATTATTATTATTATTATTATTATTATTATTATTATTATTATTATTATTATTATTATTATTATTATTATTATTATTATTATTATTTATTATTATTATTATTATTATTATTATTATTATTATTATTATTATTATTATTATTATTATTATTATTATTATTATTATTATTACTATTATTATTATTATTATTATTATTATTATTATTATTATTATTATTATTATTATTATTATTATTATTATTATTTATTATTATTATTATTATTATTATTATTATTATTATTATTATTATTATTATTATTATTATTATTATTATTATTA
>NC_139167.1:34108896-34113007 GCF_965202585.1 Thalia democratica | reverse complement strand
AAACGAAATGTTCACGTCAAAGTTACGTATTTATCAATCCTGTGCCATAACATAAAAGTCGTTGAACGCTCACGCATTCTATTCCCGTGACACTAGACAATGAAACTTCTCAATTTATCACTATTTTATACGAACTTCGTTGGCTGAACTCAGAAATATTAATTATTTTATATGAGGAAAATTTTTTTTTTTAAGTTTGGATGGGTAAACATCTCCAGTAATATTAACTGAAAGATAGTCGAACTACTTATGTCTAAGTACTAACACAAAAAAAAAGTAACTTTTTAAGAAACACAACTTGTATATAGAAATTTAAACTTAAGTTTTAATGATATAGCCTGCTGTCTGCTAAAGTTCAATTTTAATTTTAAAGTTCTCAACAGTATTTTATTTAATTGAAATGAATTAAGCCTTTTTATAAATATATACTAAAAATAATTCATTATCATTGTTATAAGTCAAAACAAGTTCAAATAAAAATAGTTTAAAAATATGAGAGCTTAAAGATATTTAAGTTCAAGAATCACGAAGAAAAAGGCACAAGCAACAAACTAAATTAATTGAAAATAAAAAATAAATCAAAAAACGAAGAAGTTGACAAGAAACTGACGACGGTAATTGACGACAGAAGAATGAATAATTTAACAAGGAGCTGACGATGAAAACTGATGATGGAGAGACAGAGAAGTTTGTTGATAATAATGATGGAGAGACGAAGAAGTTTTTAAGGAAGATGATGGAGAGACGAAGAAGTTGATATGGAAGATAATGGAGAGACGAAAAAGTTGACAAGAAAGATTTTGGAGAGACAAAGAAGTTAACATGGAAGTGAAGGAGAGACGAAGAAGTGACATGGAAGATGATGGAGAGACGAAAAAGTTGACAAGGAAGATGATGGAGAGACGAAGAAGTTGACATGGAAGATGATAGAGAGACGAAGAAGTTGACATGGAAGATGATGGAGAGACGAGAAGTTGACATGAATATGATGGAGAGACGAAGAAGTTAACATGGAAGATGATTGAGAGACAAAGAAATTGACATGGAAGATGAAGGAGAGATTAAGAAGTTGACATGGAAAATGATGGAGAGACGAAGAAGTTAACATGGAAGATGATGGAGAAACGAAGAAGTTGACATGGAAGATGATGGTAAGACGAAGAAAATTGACGAGGAAGATGATGGAGAGACGAAGAAGTTGACATGGAAGATGATGGAAAGAAGAAGAAGTTGACAAGGAAGATGATGGAGAGACGAAGAAGTTGACATGGAAGATGATGGAGAGAGGAAAAAGTTGACAAGGAAGATGATGGAGAGACAAGGAAGTTAACATGGAAGATGATGGAGAGACGAAGAAGTTGACATGGAAGATGATGGAGAGACGAAGAAGTTGACATGATGTTACTGTGATGTGAAATTTTCTATGTTAAAATCAACTGTCTTGCAATAGTTTTGTCCTAAAGCTTACTGTGATGTGATAGTTGTATTGTTTTGATATACTGTGATGTGATAGTTGTAATGTTGAAACCTACTGTGATGTGATAGTTGTACTGTTGCAACCTACTGTGATGTGATAGTTGTACTGTTGCAACCTACTGTGATGTGATAGTTGTACTGTTATAATCTACTGTGATGTGATAGTTGTACTGTCATAATCTACAGTGATGTCAAAGTTGTACTGATTATTATTATTATTATTATTATTATTATTATTATTATTATTATTATTATTATTATTATTATTATTATTATTATTATTATTATTATTATTATTATTATTATTATTATTATTATTATTATTATTATTATTATTATTATTATTATTATTATTATTATTATTATTATTATTATTATTATTATTATTATTATTATTATTATTATTATTATTATTATTATTATTATTATTATTATTATTATTATTATTATTATTATTATTATTATTATTATTATTATTATTATTATTATTATTATTATTATTATTATTATTATTATTATTATTATTATTATTATTATTATTATTATTATTATTATTATTATTATTATTATTATTATTATTATTATTATTATTATTATTATTATTATTATTATTATTATTATTATTATTATTATTATTATTATTATTATTATTATTATTATTATTATTATTATTATTATTATTATTATTATTATTATTATTATTATTATTATTATTATTATTATTATTATTATTATTATTATTATTTTTATTATTATTATTATTATTATTATTATTATTATTATTATTATTATTATTATTATTATTATTATTATTATTATTATTATTATTATTATTATTATTATTATTATTATTATTATTATTATTTAATTTAAAGCATTGTCCACTTTTGTCTTTTAAAATGTTGTATATTACAAAAAATAACATTTACGAACGCATAACACACTTTCTAAAATAAGAAATGAATTTTGTAAGTAAATATATTAAAAATATAATTTAAATATATTAATCTTAGTGCATTGTATATCAAAAAAAATAAATAAACTTAGTTTTGTTTTTCATTTTAAGCGAGTAGAATAACCACAAATCAAGTGTTTTAAAATTTTTAAGTGATAACATTGTTAAATTAAATGTCAAAAATTGTAACAGTAAATTAACATCTGAGTTACTCTATGTCTTTGTTACTCTATCAATTTATAAGTCAACTAATTCTAATAAATATTACAAATATTAAACTAATGAAATATATATAGTTTTAGACTGTAATTTACATTCAGTCTTATATAACTTTAATTATTTTAATAAATATTTTAACTTCGAGTGTTAAAGCTCATAAAAAAAAATTATTTATTAGTTAATAAAAACATACAGAAGTGTTTTAGAAGATATTAGTTTGTCAAGTGATTTAGTAGTGATAAGTTTAGAAACTATATTATTTAGAATTTCTAACTTAAAAAACTCTTATTTTCAAATAAAAAACTTAACGTTATATGACAAGCAATTGTGTGTATAATTTTTCAAATATAATAAGGTAAAATAATATACTTTTTGATACTATTATTTCAAATTCAGGCATTAATCAGCAGCAGGCTTGTTTTCACAAAAAATATTGAATAAGTTAAACTTTAAACAAATAAGAAACTATAAGTTATTAAACGACCATAGATGAGTGCTATTCTAATACAGTTTTTAAAAATTCTGGAGATGGCAAATACTTTGTTCAAAACTATAATAAGTGTACTTTCTTTTCGCATAAAAGACATGCAAATTTTAGGGTTAGCAGCATTTTTATTATTTAATTTGTTATTGCGAGAGTTTTTCATTAATTTTTTTATTCAGTAATTGTGGGATACACATTACTAATTTTGTGATCAGAAATCACGTACTACTCCAGTGTCACCAAACAAAGAAAACGAAATGTTCACGTCAAAGTTACGTATTTATCAATCCTGTGCCATAACATAAAAGTCGTTGAACGCTCACGCATTCTATTCCCGTGACACTAGACAATGAAACTTCTCAATTTATCACTATTTTATACGAACTTCGTTGGCTGAACTCAGAAATATTAATTATTTTATATGAGGAAAAATTTTTTTTTTAAGTTTGGATGGGTAAACATCTCCAGTAATATTAACTGAAAGATAGTCGAACTACTTATGTCTAAGTACTAACACAAAAAAAAAGTAACTTTTTAAGAAACACAACTTGTATATAGAAATTTAAACTTAAGTTTTAATGATATAGCCTGCTGTCTGCTAAAGTTCAATTTTAATTTTAAAGTTCTCAACAGTATTTTATTTAATTGAAATGAATTAAGCCTTTTTATAAATATATACTAAAAATAATTCATTATCATTGTTATAAGTCAAAACAAGTTCAAATAAAAATAGTTTAAAAATATGAGAGCTTAAAGATATTTAAGTTCAAGAATCACGAAGAAAAAGGCACAAGCAACAAACTAAATTAATTGAAAATAAAAAATAAATCAAAAAACGAAGAAGTTGACAAGAAACTGACGACGGTAATTGACGACAGAAGAATGAATAATTTAACAAGGAGCTGACGATGAAAACTGATGATGGAGAGACAGAGAAGTTTGTTGATAATAATGATGGAGAGACGAAGAAGTTTTTA
>NC_139167.1:34091396-34096396 GCF_965202585.1 Thalia democratica | reverse complement strand
CCGTGACACTAGACAATGAAACTTCTCAATTTATCACTATTTTATACGAACTTCGTTGGCTGAACTCAGAAATATTAATTATTTTATATGAGGAAAATTTTTTTTTTTTAAGTTTGGATGGGTAAACATCTCCAGTAATATTAACTGAAAGATAGTCGAACTACTTATGTCTAAGTACTAACACAAAAAAAAAGTAACTTTTTAAGAAACACAACTTGTATATAGAAATTTAAACTTAAGTTTTAATGATATAGCCTGCTGTCTGCTAAAGTTCAATTTTAATTTTAAAGTTCTCAACAGTATTTTATTTAATTGAAATGAATTAAGCCTTTTTATAAATATATACTAAAAATAATTCATTATCATTGTTATAAGTCAAAACAAGTTCAAATAAAAATAGTTTAAAAATATGAGAGCTTAAAGATATTTAAGTTCAAGAATCACGAAGAAAAAGGCACAAGCAACAAACTAAATTAATTGAAAATAAAAAATAAATCAAAAAACGAAGAAGTTGACAAGAAACTGACGACGGTAATTGACGACAGAAGAATGAATAATTTAACAAGGAGCTGACGATGAAAACTGATGATGGAGAGACAGAGAAGTTTGTTGATAATAATGATGGAGAGACGAAGAAGTTTTTAAGGAAGATGATGGAGAGACGAAGAAGTTGATATGGAAGATAATGGAGAGACGAAAAAGTTGACAAGAAAGATTTTGGAGAGACAAAGAAGTTAACATGGAAGTGAAGGAGAGACGAAGAAGTGACATGGAAGATGATGGAGAGACGAAAAAGTTGACAAGGAAGATGATGGAGAGACGAAGAAGTTGACATGGAAGATGATGGAGAGACGAAGAAGTTGACATGGAAGATGATGGAGAGACGAGAAGTTGACATAAATATGATGGAGAGACGAAGAAGTTAACATGGAAGATGATTGAGAGACAAAGAAATTGACATGGAAGATGAAGGAGAGATTAAGAAGTTGACATGGAAAATGATGGAGAGACGAAGAAGTTAACATGGAAGATGATGGAGAAACGAAGAAGTTGACATGGAAGATGATGGTAAGACGAAGAAAATTGACGAGGAAGATGATGGAGAGACGAAGAAGTTGACATGGAAGATGATGGAGAGAAGAAGAAGTTGACAAGGAAGATGATGGAGAGACGAAGAAGTTGACATGGAAGATGATGGAGAGAGGAAAAAGTTGACAAGGAAGATGATGGAGAGACAAGGAAGTTAACATGGAAGATGATGGAGAGACGAAGAAGTTGACATGGAAGATGATGAAGAGACGAAGAAGTTGACATGATGTTACTGTGATGTGAAATTTTCTATGTTAAAATCAACTGTCTTGCAATAGTTTTGTCCTAAAGCTTACTGTGATGTGATAGTTGTATTGTTTTGATATACTGTGATGTGATAGTTGTAATGTTGAAACCTACTGTGATGTGATAGTTGTACTGTTGCAACCTACTGTGATGTGATAGTTGTACTGTTGCAACCTACTGTGATGTGATAGTTGTACTGTTATAATCTACTGTGATGTGATAGTTGTACTGTCATAATCTACAGTGATGTCAAAGTTGTACTGATTATTATTATTATTATTATTATTATTATTATTATTATTATTATTATTATTATTATTATTATTATTATTATTATTATTATTATTATTATTATTATTATTATTATTATTATTATTATTATTATTATTATTATTATTATTATTATTATTATTATTATTATTATTATTATTATTATTATTATTATTATTATTATTATTATTATTATTATTATTATTATTATTATTATTATTATTATTATTATTATTATTATTATTATTATTATTATTATTATTATTATTATTATTATTATTATTATTATTATTATTATTATTATTATTATTATTATTATTATTATTATTATTATTATTATTATTATTATTATTATTATTATTATTATTATTATTATTATTATTATTATTATTATTATTATTATTATTATTATTATTATTATTATTATTATTATTATTATTATTATTATTATTATTATTATTATTATTATTATTATTATTATTATTATTATTATTATTATTATTATTATTATTATTATTATTATTATTATTATTATTATTATTATTATTATTATTATTATTATTATTATTATTATTATTATTATTATTATTATGATTATTATTATTATTATTATTATTATTATTATTATTATTATTATTATTATTATTATTATTATTATTATTATTATTATTATTATTATTATTATTATTATTATTATTATTATTATTATTATTATTATTATTATTATTATTATTGTTATTGTCCATAAGCATTGTCCACTTTTGTCTTTAAAAATGTTGTATATTACAAAAAATAACATTTACGAACGCATAACACACTTTCTAAAATAAGAAATGAATTTTGTAAGTAAATATGATAAAAATATAATTTAAATATATTAATCTTAGTGCATTGTATATCAAAAAAAAAAATATAAACTTAGTTTTGTTTTTCATTTTAAGCGAGTAGAATAACCACAAATCAAGTGTTTTAAAATTTTCAAGTGATAACATTGTTAAATTAAATGTCAAAAATTGTAACAGTAAATTAACATCTGAGTTACTCTATGTCTTTGTTACTCTATCAATTTATAAGTCAACTAATTCTAATAAATATTACAAATATTAAACTAATGAAATATATATAGTTTTAGACGGTAATTTACATTCAGTCTTATATAACTTTAATTATTTTAATAAATATTTTAACTTCGAGTGTTAAAGCTCATAAAAAAAAATTATTTATTAGTTAATAAAAACATACAGAAGTGTTTTAAAAGATAGTGGTTTGTCAAGTGATTTAGTAGTAATAAGTTTAGAAACTATATTATTTAGAATTTCTAACTTAAAAAACTCTTATTTTCAAATAAAAAACTTAACGTTATATGACAAGCAATTGTGTGTATAATTTTTCAAATATAATAAGGTAAAATAATATACTTTTTGATACTATTATTTCAAATTCAGGCATTAATCAGCAGCAGGCTTGTTTTCACAAAAAATATTGAATAAGTTAAACTTTAAACAAGAAAGAAACTATAAGTTATTAAACGACCAGAGATGAGTGCTATTCTAATACAGTTTTTAAAAAGTCTGGAGATGGCAAATACTAAAATAATAAAAACTATAATAAGTGTACTTTCTTTTCGCATAAAAGACATGCAAATTTTAGGGTTAGCAGCATTTTTATTATTTAACTTGTTATTGCGAGAGTTTTTCATTAATTTTTTTATTCAGTAATTGTGGGATACACATTACTAATTTTGTGATCAGAAATCACCTACTACTCCAGTGTCACCAAACAAAGAAAACGAAATGTTCACGTCAAAGTTACGTATTTATCAATCCTGTGCCATAAATTAAAAGTCGTTGAACGCTCACGCATTCTATTTCCGTGACACTAGACAATGAAACTTCTCAATTTATCACTATTTTATACGAACTTCGTTGGCTGAACTCAGAAATATTAATTATTTTATATGAGGAAAATTTTTTTTTTTAAGTTTGGATGGGTAAACATCTCCAGTAATATTAACTGAAAGATAGTCGAACTACTTATGTCTAAGTACTAACACAAAAAAAAAGTAACTTTTTAAGAAACACAACTTGTATATAGAAATTTAAACTTAAGTTTTAATGATATAGCCTGCTGTCTGCTAAAGTTCAATTTTAATTTTAAAGTTCTTAACAGTATTTTATTAAATTGAAATGAATTAAGCCTTTTTATAAATATATACTAAAAATAATTCATTATCATTGTTATAAGTCAAAACAAGTTCAAATAAAAAAAGTTTAAAAATATGAGAGCTTAAAGATATTTAAGTAACAATCACGAAAAAGAAATCACTTAAGAATCACGAAGAAAAAGGCACAAGCAACAAACTAAATTAATTGAAAATAAAAAATAAATCAAAAAACGAAGAAGTTGACAAGAAACTGACGACGGTAATTGACGACAGAAGAATGAATAATTTAACAAGGAGCTGACGATGAAAACTGATGATGGAGAGACAGAGAAGTTGACAAGGAAGATGATGTAGAGAAGAAGAAGTTGACATGGAAGATAATGGAGAGACGAACAAGTTGACATGGAAGATGATGGAGAGATGAAAAAGTTGAGATGAAAGATGATGGAGAGACGAAGAAGTTGACATGGAAGATGATGGAGAGACGAAGAAGTTGACATGGAAGATGATGGAGAGACGAAGAAGTTGACAAGGAAGATGATGGAGAGACGAAGAAGTTGACATTGAAGATGATGGAGAGACGAGGAAGTTGACAAGGAAGATGATGGAGAGACGAAGAAGTTGACGAGGAAGATGATGGAGAGACGAAGAAGTTCAAAAGGAAGATGATGGAGAGACGAAGAAGTTTTCAAGGAAGACGATAAAGAGACGAAGAAGTTGACATGGAATATGATGGAGAGACGAAGAAGTTGACATGGAAGATGATGGGTGGAGACGAAGAAGTGACATGACAGATGATGAGTGAAGACAAAGAAGTTAACATGGAAGGTAATGGAGAGACGAAGAAGTTGACATGGAAGATGATGGAGAGACGAAGAATTTGACATGGAAGATGATGGATAGACAAAGAAGTTGACAAGGAAGATGATGGAGATACGAAGAAGTTGACATGGAAGATGATGGAGAGACAAAGAAGTTGACAAGGAAGATGATGGAGATACGAAGAAGTTGACATGGAAGATGATGGAGAGACGAAGAAGTTGACGAGGAAGATGATGGAGAGACGAAGAAGTTGACATGGAAGATGATGGAGAGACGAAGAAGTTGACAAGGAAGATGATGGAGAGACGAAGAAGTTGACATGGAAGATGATGGGAGGAGACGAAGAAGTGACATGGAAGATGATGGGTGAAGACAAAGAAGTTAACATGGAAGATGATGAAGAGACGAA
>NC_139167.1:34057076-34084576 GCF_965202585.1 Thalia democratica | reverse complement strand
TGTTATTGCGAGAGTTTTTCATTAATTTTTTTATTCAGTAATTGTGGGGTACACATTACTAATTTTGTGATCAGAAATCACCTACTACTCCAGTGTCACCAAACAAAGAAAACGAAATGTTCACGTCAAAGTTACGTATTTATCAATCCTGTGCCATAACATAAAAGTCGTTGAACGCTCACGCATTCTATTCCCGTGACACTAGACAATTAAACTTCTCAATTTATCAATATTTTATACGAACTTTGTTGGCTGAACTCAGAAATATTAATTATTTTATATGAGGAAAAATTTTTTTTTTAAGTTTGGATGGGTAAACATCTCCAGTAATATTAATTGAAAGATAGTCGAACTACTTATGTCTAAGTACTAACACAAAAAAAAGAAACTTTTTAAGAAACACAACTTGTATATAGAAATTTAAACTTAAGTTTTAATGATATAGCCTGCTGTCTGCTAAAGTTCAATTTTATTTTTAAAGTTCTTAACAGTATTTTATTTAATTGAAATGAATTAAGCCTTTTTATAAATATATACTAAAAATAATTCATTATCATTGTTATAAGTCAAAACAAGTTCAAATAAAAATAGTTTAAAAATATGAGAGCTTAAAGATATTTAAGTTGAAGAATCACGAAGAAAAAGGCACAAGCAACAAACAAAATTAATTGAAAATAAAAAATAAATCAAAAAACGAAGAAGTTGACAAGAAACTGACGACAGTAATTGACGACAGAAGAATGAACAATTTAACAAGGAGCTGAAGATGGAAACTGATGATGGAGAGACAGAGAAGTTGACAAGGAAGATGATGTAGAGAAGAAGAAGTTGACATGGAAGATAATGGAGAGACGAACAAGTTGACATGGAAGATGATGGAGAGTCGAAGAAGTTGACGAGGAAGATAATGGAGAGACGAAGAAGTTGACATGGAAGATGATGGAGAGACGAAGAAGTTGACATGGAAGATGATGGAGAGACGAAGAAGTTGACAAGGAAGATGATGGAGAGACGAAGAAGTTGACATTGAAGATGATGGAGAGACGAGGAAGTTGACAAGGAAGATGATGGAGAGACGAAGAAGTTGACAAGGAAGATGATGGAGAGACGAAGAAGTTAACGAGGAAGATGATGGAGAGACGAAGAAGTTCAAAAGGAAGATGATGGAGAGACGAAGAAGTTTTCAAGGAAGACGATGGAGAGACGAAGAAGTTGACATGGAAGATGATGGAGAGACGAAGAAGTTGACAAGGAAGATGATGGAGATACGAAGAAGTTGACATGGAATATGATGGAGAGACGAAGAAGTTGACGAGGAAGAAGATTAAGAGACGAAGAAGTTGACAAGGAAGATGATGGAGAGACGAAGAAGTTGACGAGGAAGATGATGGAGAGACGAAGAAGTTGACAAGGAAGATGATGGAGAGACGAAGAAGTTGACGAGGAAGATGATGGAGAGACGAAGAAGTTGACATGGAAGATGATGGAGAGACGAAGAAGTTGACAAGGAAGATGATGGAGAGACGAAGAAGTTGACATGGAAGATGATGGGTGGAGACGAAGAAGTGACATGGAAGATGATGGGTGAAGACAAAGAAGTTAACATGGAAGATGATGAAGAGACGAAGAAGTTGACATGGAAGATGATGGAGAGACGAAGAAGTTCACTGGAAGATGATTGAGAGACGAAAAAGTTGACGAGGAAGATAATGGAGGATGAAGAAGTTCACAAGGAAGATGATGGAGAGACGAAGAAGTTGACGTGGAAGATGATGGAGAGACGAAGAAGTTGACATGGAAGATGATGGAGAGACAAAAAGTTAAAAAAGGAAGATGATGGAGAGACAAAGAAGTTTACATGGAAGATAATAAAGAGACGAAGAAGTTGACATGGAAGATGATGTAGAGACAAAGAAATTGACGTGGAAGATGATGGAGAGACGAAGAAGTTGACAAGGAAGATGATGGAACGACGAAGAAGTTGACATGGAAGATGATGGAGAGACGAAGAAGTTGACGAGGAAGATGATGGAGAGACGAAGAAGTTCACATGGAAGATGATGGATAGACAAAAAGTTAAACAAGGAAGATGATGGAGAGACAAAGAAGTTTACATGGAAGATAATAGAGAGACGAAGAAGTTGACATGGAAGATGATGTAGAGACGAAGAAGTTGACGTGGAAGATGATGGACAGACGAAGAAGTTGACAAGGAAGATGATGGAGAGACGAAGAAGTTGACATGGAAGATGATGGAGACACGAAAAAGTTGACAAGGAAGATGATGGAGAGATATAGAAGTTGACATGGAAGATGATGAAGAGACGAAGAAGTAAACATGGAAGATGATGGGAGACGAAGAATTTGACAAGGAAGATGATAGAGAGACGAAGAAGTTGACGAGGAAGATGATAGAACGACGAAGAAATAGACATAGAAGATGATGGAGAGACAAAAAAGTTGACAAGGAAGATGATGGAGAGACGAAGAAGTTGACATGGAAGATGATGGGTGGAGACGAAGAAGTTGACATGAAAAATGATGGAGAGACGTAGAAGTTCACATGGAAGATGATGGAGAGTCGAAGAAGTTGACGAGAAAGATAATGGAGATACGAAGAAGTTGACATGGAAGATGATGGAGAGACGAAGAAGTTGTAATGGAAGATGGTGGAGAGATAAAAAAGTTGACATGGAAGATGATGGAGAGACGAAGAAGTTGACAAGGAAGATGATGAAGAGAGAAATAAGTTAACATGGAAGATGATGGAGAGACAAACAAGTTAACATGGAAGATGATGGAGAGACGAAGTAGTTGACATGGAAGATGATGGAGAGACAAAGAAGTAGACGAGGAAGAAGAGGGAGAGACGAAGAAGTTGACAAGGAAGATGATGGAGAGACGAAGAAGTTCAAAAGGAAGATGATGGAGAGACGAAGAAGTTTTTAAGGAAGATGATGGAGAGACGAAGAAGTTGATATGGAAGATAATGGAGAGACGAAAAAGTTGACAAGAAAGATGATCGAGAGACAAAGAAGTTAACATGGAAGTGAAGGAGAGAAGAAGAAGTTGACATGGAAGATGATGGAGAGACGAAGAAGTTGACAAGGAAGATGATGGAGAGACGAAGAAGTTGACATGGAAGATGATGGAGAGACGAAGAAGTTGACATGGAAGATGATGGAGAGACGAAAAGTTGACATGAAGATGATGGAGAGACGAAGAAGTTGACATGGAAGATGATGGAGAGACAAAGAAATTGACATGGAAGATGATGGAGAGACGAAGAAGTTGACATGGAAGATGATGGAGAGACAAAGAAATTGACATGGAAGATGATGGAGAGATTAAGAAGTTGACATGGAAAATGATGGAGAGACGAAGAAGTTAACATGGAAGATGATGGAGAGACGAAGAAGTTGACATGGAAGATGATGGTAAGACGAAGAAAATTGACGAGGAAGATGATGGAGAGACGAAGAAGTTGACATGGAAGATGATGGAGAGACGAAGAAGTTGACAAGGAAGATGATGGAGAGACGAAGAAGTTGACTTGGAAGATGATGGAGAGACGAAAAAGTTGACAAGGAAGATGATGGAGAGACAAGGAAGTTAACATGGAAGATGATGGAGAGACGAAGAAGTTGACATGGAAGATGATGGAGAGACGAAGAAGTTGACATGATGTTACTGTGATGTGAAATTTTCTATGTTAAAATCAACTGTCTTGCAATAGTTTTGTCCTAAAGCTTACTGTGATGTGATAGTTGTATTGTTTTGATATACTGTGATGTGATAGTTGTAATGTTGAAACCTACTGTGATGTGATAGTTGTACTGTTGCAACCTACTGTGATTTGATAGTTGTACTGTTGCACCTACTGTGATGTGATAGTTGTACTGTTATAATCTACTGTGATGTGATAGTTGTACTGTCATAATCTACAGTGATGTCATAGTTGTACTGATTATTATTATTATTATTATTATTATTATTATTATTATTATTATTATTATTATTATTATTATTATTATTATTATTATTATTATTATTATTATTATTTAATTTAAAGCATTGTCCACTTTTGTCTTTTAAAATGTTGTATATTACAAAAAATAACATTTACGAACGCATAACACACTTTCTAAAATAAGAAATGAATTTTGTAAGTAAATATATTAAAAATATAATTTAAATATATTAATCTTAGTGCATTGTATATCAAAAAAAAAAAAATAAACTTAGTTTTGTTTTTCATTTTAAGCGAGTAGAATAACCACAAATCAAGTGTTTTAAAATTTTTAAGTGATAACATTGTTAAATTAAATGTCAAAAATTGTAACAGTAAATTAACATCTGAGTTACTCTATGTCTTTGTTACTCTATCAGTTTATAAGTCAACTAATTCTAATAAATATTACAAATATTAAACTAATGAAATATATATAGTTTTAGACTGTAATTTACATTCAGTCTTATATAACTTTAATTATTTTAATAAATATTTTAACTTCGAGTGTTAAAGCTCATAAAAAAAAATTATTTATTAGTTAATAAAAACATACAGAAGTGTTTTAAAAGATAGTGGTTTGTCAAGTGATTTAGTAGTAATAAATTTAGAAACTATATTATTTAGAATTTCTAACTTAAAAAACTCTTATTTTCAAATAAAAAACTTAACGTTATATGACAAGCAATTGTGTGTATAATTTTTCAAATATAATAAGGTAAAATAATATACTTTTTGATACTATTATTTCAAATTCAGGCATTAATCAGCAGCAGGCTTGTTTTCACAAAAAATATTGAATAAGTTAAACTTTAAACAAATAAGAAACTATAAGTTATTAAACGACCAGAGATGAGTGCTATTCTAATACAGTTTTTAAAAAGTCTGGAGATGGCAAATACTAAAATAATAAAAACTATAATAAGTGTACTTTCTTTTCGCATAAAAGACATGCAAATTTTAGGGTTAGCAGCATTTTTATTATTTAACTTGTTATTGCGAGAGTTTTTCATTAATTTTTTTATTCAGTAATTGTGGGATACACATTACTAATTTTGTGATCAGAAATCACCTACTACTCCAGTGTCACCAAACAAAGAAAACGAAATGTTCACGTCAAAGTTACGTATTTATCAATCCTGTGCCATAACATAAAAGTCGTTGAACGCTCACGCATTCTATTCCCGTGACACTAGACAATGAAACTTCTCAATTTATCACTATTTTATACGAACTTCGTTGGCTGAACTCAGAAATATTAATTATTTTATATGAGGAAAAATTTTTTTTTTAAGTTTGGATGGGTAAACATCTCCAGTAATATTAACTGAAAGATAGTCGAACTACTTATGTCTAAGTACTAACACAAAAAAAAAGTAACTTTTTAAGAAACACAACTTGTATATAGAAATTTAAACTTAAGTTTTAATGATATAGCCTGCTGTCTGCTAAAGTTATTATTATTATTATTATTATTATTATTATTATTATTATTATTATTATTATTATTATTATTATTATTATTATTATTATTATTATTATTATTATTATTATTATTATTATTATTATTATTATTATTATTATTATTATTATTATTATTATTATTATTATTATTATTATTATTATTATTATTATTATTATTATTATTATTTTTATTATTATTATTATTATTATTATTATTATTATTATTATTATTATTATTATTATTATTATTATTATTATTATTATTATTATTATTATTATTATTATTATTATTATTATTATTATTATTATTATTATTATTATTATTGGTATACTATCAAAATCCACACGCGTTCAAAATCCACCCGATCAAAATCCACCCGCATTCAAAACCCACCCGATCAAAATCCACCCGGTTCAAAATCCACCCGATCAAAATCCACCTGGGTCAAAATCCACCCGATCAAAATCCACCCGAGTCAAAATCTACCCGATCAAAATCAACCCGAGTCAAAATCCACCCGATCAAAATCAACCCAGTTCAAAATCCATCCGATCAAAATCCACCCGATCAAAATCCACCCGAGTTAAAATCCACCCGATTAAAATCCACCCGGTTCAAAATCCACCCGATCAAAATCAACCCGACTCTAAATCCACCCGTTTCAAAATCCACCCGATCAAAGTCCACCCGATCAAAATCCACCCGGTTCAAAATCCACCCGATCAAAATCCACCCGGTTCAAAATCCAACCGATCAAAATCAACCCAACTCTAAATCCACCCGTTTCAAAATCCACCCGATCAAAATCCACCCGGTTTAAAATCCACCCGATCAAAAATCAACCCGAGTCAAAATCCACCCGATCAAAATCCACCCGAGTCAAAATCCACCCGATCAAAATTCATCCGAGTTAAAATCAACCCGAGTCAAAATCCTACCGACACAAAATCAACCAAAGTCAAAATCCAACCGAATCTAAACAAGCACCTTGTTTATTTATTTCTTTTTAAATCAAGTATCATTTAAACAAATCTCACCACTCTAAAGTACCAATCTTAAACAAGTTTTATTTAAAAATCACTTATAAAATCTTGTATTTTTGTCCCTTATAAATTGACTTAAGAATATAAAAACTGTACTACAGATTGAACTTATTTTGTGAGGTTTTTTGAGTTGTTATTTGGTATTTTTGCTTATTATAAGGAATTTTTGACAAAAATATTTTTGTTTTTTTGATTACTGAATATAATTTTGAATAGCTACAGCCGGCAAGCAGCTTTTAAAGGTACTGTTGTTTTTGATATAAGTATAACTATAAGAGCTAATAAAAGTTTAACAACGTCAGGATAAATAAATTAAAGTTTTACTATACAAATATGACTATGTTAAAACTTTTAGAAAACTAAAGGATGTGCCAGAAAAAATAATCTTGTATTATCTCAATCACAATTACACGACAATCAATTATAATTTACTGTTTCTAGGTATAAAATTAAATAATTTAGAACTTTTAAGTAATTTTTAAACAAATACGTCACACGATATAATTTTTATAAAAGCTGAGTATTACAAGTGAAAGCTACCATTTATACTACAAATTAATCCATTTAATTTAGGGGTCAGCAAACTGCGGCCCTCGAAGTGTAAATATGTGGCCCTCGAGCATGTAAATTTGGTCAACTAAACAAAACAAAATTTAAATTGAAATTTTCAAAAAAGAAAAAGAAATTATAATAGTTTGTTTTTAAGTTTCTGAATATCATTTAAAAATCATTTATTATTTTTAAGCCTTAGATGTGAAAAAAGACAGATAGTAAATCTAGAAGTTTTTCTTTAAAGTTTAGACTTTACTTTTCCTTTTAAACAACAAAAGCTTACGTACTTGGATAAATTACTTATATAATATTGCAAAGTTTTTTTAATTGGCAATTTTACATGTTTTTAACTTTTAAAAACACGGTGACTGGGTTGAAGTAACTGTTGTACTTTTTTTGTTTCAAAAAGTTGCAACCCGAAAAACTTTAGATAGATTATTAAGGTATTTAAAGGTTTTAAAAGAAAAACTTACACTGTTTAAAATGAAAGTATTAATATTTGTTTATACTTTAACTAGTTTAACAAAATCACAAAAATTTTAAATTCGTGATATGCTGTGCATGAAATAAAAAAAGATTTTTTTTAACTACTAAAATAAAAATACAAATAAAATAATAGAAATTGATTATAAAAAGTGTACATAATGATCTACACCTGTTTTTAATGATCTACACCTTGTAAATAATGATAGAAATAATAATATGACACAAGTTTTTAAAAAAAATAGTTTTCGACTTTAGAAAAAAAATATACATTTTAAATATGCCAGGCCTGATCCCTTTAAGTAGATAAACGTGACTAAAACAGATTAAAAACAAAAATTGAATAAAACAACGGCTCGCGGAAAAAATTGAAACATGAAATTTGGCCCGAGATAAACAATTGTCTGCCGACTCTGATTAAATCCAACTGCATCTTCGTTACTTTTAATTACAAAAAAGTAAAAGGCAAACGTTTAAAATTCATTTAGTTTGTGTTTTTTTTATGTGAAAGGTCTTAACATGATATTTATCTATAAAAGTTCTCTTTGTTAAGAAAAGGTCACTAATTTACTTTACATAGTTACCTTTACTGTATTGCAATTTAAAGATTTTTCAATATTAACTTTAAATTAAATATTTATTAATTTTTGGTTTTATTTGTTAGACAAAATTTTCACGCTTTTAAAGTTAATTTGTCTACTAAACAATTTGTTATAACAATAGTTGTCTTTACCGTTTAAATTCGTTATAACCAATATAAAATTTTGTTTAATTTTAATATTGTTTCATTTTTAATTAAATTACTTAAAATTTCTTAAGTTTTAACAAATGGACTTTTTTTATATGAAGATTATATTTAAAAAAAATAGTGGTAAATAATAACATTTCCATTTCTATGAATTGAAAAATATCAATTAACAATATAATATTGAACAGTAAATAATAACTTATCTTACTTAATTACAATTTCTATGCAACTTTATATTTATAAAAAAACATAAAACGTTTACAACTAATTAATTAAAAACATGCAGTTATAGCTTTTAACTTAAATTGTCGGAAATTAATTCAAGAAAATTTATCGCATGTAAATTAAAAGTTTTAGATTAGACAATTTTAAATTTAAAATTTAAACATTAACCAAAAGAGATTAAATTTTATAAAACTACTCAATTAATCACTTTCAAAACTGGCCTTAACCTATTAATAAAATTAATAATACAATTGTTTAAGTTGATACAGTCTGGTACAAAAATTCATAAAAATAACTTATACTTGAATTTAAACTCTCTTGTCTGAAATACATACTTTTTTTAATGAACCTATGTAAAAATAGAACATTTTAATAATAAATTAAAAATGTTATAAGTTTTTTTTTTCGTAATATTTGTTATAAATATAGTGTCATTTCTAAAAAACTCAACTTATTTGTTTACTACTACAATTCTAAGTATATAATTTCCCTAGCTCAAGTCTAACTACTAACTTTTTTAGTTGCAATTTACAAGCTATTTGAGCAAACTCAATGAATTGTAGAGTCGATATTTGTTTTATGTAAAGGACTTTAGAATTCATAGAAAAATGTTTAGCTTTTTAATTTGTACTATTAGTTAAAAACTAGCAAATTAGGTTGTTATCTAATTAAAAATAACTATAACTTTAGTTACTTTTGACGAAACTATTTTTAGTTTTTTCAAAAATAGATGGTTTATAAAAAACATTTAATAAAATAAAATTTAATTAACTTAAACACTTTGAAAAAAAGATAATAGCAGCTAAATTATTGTATAAATTAAAAAAAATAACTAAAAAATATTTGTAACAAAAATTAGATAGAAAACAATAAAATTGTTTTAAAACAGTTATTGATTTCTTACATATTCCTCATTTATATTTTTAGTAAATTAGTTTTCGTAATTTTATATTAAAATTTATGTTCTGTTTTTAAAAATTACTAATAAAAGAAACGTCAATAAATTGTTTACTAAACGACAAATAAAAGCGCTCAAAATATTTTGTCCTAAGTCCTCTTGCACGAACATACCTTAAAGTTATCGAGTCGCACACCAAAAATATCTTTTAACGTCTTTTCCACGTCGAAAACAATAATGTTTAAAATACAATTAATAGGTGATAGTTTTTCCAAATTTAACAAAGGATTTTTATTTTATTATCACGTAGCAATTTTATATTATTCTTTATCTATATTTTATTTTTTATAAACACTGTTAGTTGAAATTTTTTATATAATAAAATATTGTATGTAATACTATTTTGAAATTTAAGTAAAGCACAAAACACAAAACTTTTTACATCAAAAAAAAAAGCTCAAAAATTTTAGATTAATATTTAACATTTAATTAACATTTTCCATAAATTTACATTATTTGGTATTTGATTTTTGTAATTTTCTTTAGCTTAATAAGTGTTATTAAAGATTCTTCTAATTTATAAACTTCTATAGTTTTGATATTTTAATTTACTATGAGTTATCCTTAGTAAATATTTTTATTTAATTATGATTGACTTTGGGAAATTAAATTAGAAGGAAGTTTTAATGGATTGAAACTGAGCGTAATTTTTTTTTATTTTTTTTTAACTTCTTTTTTTAAAAGTAACACCAACACTACTAACATTAATAAATTATAAACATTTTAAATACTTGTAAAGCTACTATGAATTTTTTTTTTAATGCTGTTTAATTATATTGTTTAACTTATTTTTTTAATTATTTTATTAAATAAATTAAAGTTTCTTTCTTTATAAATACTTACTCTTTTTTATACCAATAGTTGTTTAAACATATAACTTTATTCAATATTACAAATTTCTATTAGAAATTAATTCTTATTTCGAAAAAAAATGAACTCGGGTTGATTTTGATCGGGTGGATTTTGAACCGGGTGGATTTTGAACCGGGTGGAATTTGATCGGGTGGATTTTGACTCGGGTTGATTTTGATCGGGTTGATTTTAATCGGGTGGATTTTGAACCGGGTTGATTTTGATCGGGTGGATTTTGAACCGGGTTGATTTTGAACGGGTGGATTTTGAACGGGTGGATTTTGACTCGGGTGGATTTTGACTCGGGTTGATTTTGATCGGGTTGATTTTAATCGGGTGGATTTTGAACCGGGTTGATTTTGATCGGGTGGATTTTGAACCGGGTTGATTTTGAACGGGTGGATTTTGACTCGGGTGGATTTTGACTCGGGTGGATTTTGATCGGGTGGATTTTGACCCGGGTGGATTTTGATCGGGTGGATTTTGAACCGGGTAGATTTTGATCGAGTGGATTTTGACCCGGGTGGATTTTGATCGGGTGGATTTTGACTCGGGTGGATTTTGATCGGGTGGATTTTGATCGGGTGGGTTTTGATCGGGTGGATTTTGATCGCGGGTGGATTTTGATTGCGGGTGGATTTTGAACGTGTCCCATTATTATTATTATTATTATTATTATTATTATTATTATTATTATTATTATTATTATTATTATTATTATTATTATTATTATTATTATTATTATTATTATTATTTTTATTATTATTATTATTATTATTAATATTATTATTATTATTATTATTATTATTATTATTATTATTATTATTATTATTATTACTATTATTATAATTATTATTGTTATTGTTATTATTATTGTTATTGTCCATAAGCATTGTCCACTTTTGTCTTTTAAAATGTTGTATATTACAAAAAATAACATTTACGAACGCATAACAAACTTTCTAAAATAAGAAATGAATTTTGTAAGTAAATATAACAAAAATATAATTTAAATATATTAATCTTAGTGCATTGTATATTAAAAAAAAAATATATAAACTTAGTTTTGTTTTTCATTTTAAGCGAGTAGAATAACCACAAATCAAGTGTTTTAAAATTTTCAAGTGATAACATTGTTAAATTAAATGTCAAAAATTGTAACAGTAAATTAACATCTGAGTTACTCTATGTCTTTGTTACTCTATCAATTTATAAGTCAACTAATTCTAATAAATATTACAAATATTAAACTAATGAAATATATATAGTTTTAGACTGTAATTTACATTCAGTCTTATATTACTTTAATTATTTTAATAAATATTTTAACTTCGAGTGTTAAAGCTCATAAAAAAAAATTATTTATTAGTTAATAAAAACATACAGAAGTGTTTTAAAAGATATTGGTTTGTCAAGTGATTTAGTAGTAATAAGTTTAGAAACTATATTATTTTGAATTCCTAACTTAAAAAACTCTTATTTTCAAATAAAAAACTTAACGTTTTATGACAAGCAATTGTGTGTATAATTTTTCAAATATAATCAGGTAAAATAATATACTTTTTGGTACTATAATTTCAAAATCAGGCATTAATCAGCAGCAGGCTTGTTTTCACAAAAAATATTGAATAAGTAAAACTTTAAACAAATAAGAAACTATAAGTTATTAAACGACCAGAGATAAGTGCTATTCTAATACAGTTTTTAAAAAGTCTGGAGATCGCAAATACTTTGTTAAAAACTATAATAAGTGTACTTTCTTTTCGCATAAAAGACATGCAAATTTTAGGGTTAGCAGCATTTTTATTACTTAACTTGTTATTGCGAGAGTTTTTAATTAATTTTTTTATTCAGTAATTGTGGGATACACATTAATAATTTTGTGATCAGAAATCACCTACTACTTTATTGTCACCAAACAAAGAAAACAAAATGTTTACGTCAAAGTTACGTATTTATCAATCCTGTGCCATAACATAAAAGTCGTTGAACGCTCACGCATTCTATTCCCGTGACACTAGACAATGAAACTTCTCAATTTATCAATATTTTATACTAACTTCGTTGGCTGAACTCAGAAATATTTAATATTTTATGTTAGGAAATTTTTTTTTTTTTAAAGTTTAAGAAGGGTAAACATCTCCAGTAATATTAACTGAAAGATAGTCGAACTACTTATGTCTAAGTACTAACACAAAAAAAAAGTAACTTTTTAAGAAACACAGTTTGTATATAGTAATTTAAACTTAAGTTTTAATGATATAGCCTGCTGTCTGCTAAAGTTCAATTTTATTTTTAAAGTTCTTAACAGTATTTTATTTAATTGAAATGAATCAAGCCTTTTTATAAATATATACAAAAAATAATTCATTATCATTGTTATAAGTCAAAACAAGTTCTAATAAAAATAGTTTAAAAATATGAGAGCTTAAAGATATTTAAGTTCAAGAATCATGAAGAAAAAGGCACAAGCAACAAACTAAATTAACTGAAAATAAAAAATAAATCAAAAAACGAAGAAGTTGTCAAGGAACTGACGACGGTAATTGACGACAGAAGAATAATAATTTAACAAGGAGCTGACGATGAAAACTGATGATGGAGAGACAAAGAAGTTGACAAGGAAGATGATGTAGAGACGAAAAAGTTGACATGGAAGATAATGGAGAGACGAAGAAGTTGACATGGAAGATGATGGAGAGATGAAGAAGTTGACATGGAAGATGATGGAGAGACGAAGAAGTTGACATGGAAGATGATGGAGAGACGAAGAAGTTGGCGAGGAAGATGATGGAGAGACGAAGAAGTTGACAAGGAAGATGATGGAGAGACGAAGAAGTTGACATGGAAGATGATGGAGAGACAAAGAAGTTGGCGAGGAAGAAGATGGAGAGACGAAGAAGTTGACTAGGAAGATGATGGAGAGACGAAGAAGTTGACAAGGAAGATGATGGAGAGACGAAGAAGTTGACATGGAAGATGATGGAGAGACGAAGAAGTTGACATGGAAGATGATGGAGAGACGAAAAAGTTGACAAGGAAGATGATGGAGAGACAAAGAAGTTGACAAGGAAGATGATGAAGAGACGAAGAATATGAAATGGAAGATGATGGAGAGACGAAGAAGTTGACATGGAAGATGATGGAAAGACGAAGAAGTTGACATGGAAGATGATGGAGAGACGAAGAAGTTGACAAGGAAGATGATGGAGAGACGAAGAAGTTGACATGGAAGATGGTGGAGAGATGAAAAAGTTGACGAGGAAGATGATGGAGAGACGAAGAAGTTGACATGGAAGATGATAGAGAGACAAGGAAGTTGACAAGGAAGATGATGGAGAGACGAAGATCTTGACGAGGAAGTTGATGGAGAGACGAAGAAATTGACATGGAAGATGGTGGAGCGATGAAAAAGTTGACTTGGAAGATGATGGAGAGACGAAAAAGTTGACATGGAAGATGATGGAGAGACGAGGAAGTTGACAAGAAAGATGATGGTTAGACGAAGAAGTTGACGAGGAAGATAATGGAGAGACGAAGAAGTTGACATGGAAGATGATGGGAGACGAAGAATTTGACAATGAAGATGATGGAGAGACGAAGAAGTTGACCAGGAAGAAGATGGAAAGACGAAGAAATAGACAGAGAAGATGATGGAGAGACGAAAAAGTTGACAAGGAAGATGATGGAGAGACGAGGAAGTTGACAAAAAAGATGATGGAGAGACGAAGAAGTTGACATGAAAGATGATGGAGAGACGAAGAAGTTCACATGGAAGATGATGAAGAGACGAAGAAGTTGACATGGAAGATGATGGAGAGACGAAGAAGTTGACATGGAAGATGGTGGAGAGACGAAGAAGTTGACGAGGAAGATGATGGAAAGACGAAGAAGTTGACATGGAAGATGATGGAGAGACGAAGAAGTTGACATGGAAGATGGTGGAGAGATGAAAAAGTTGACATGGAAGATGATGGAGAGACAAAGAAGTTGACATGGAAGATGATGGAGAGACGAAGAAGTTGACAAGGAAGATGATGGAGAGACGAAGAAGTTGACATGGAAGATGATGGAGAGACGAAGAAGTTGACAAGGAAGATGATGGTGAGATTAAGAAGTTGACAAGGATGATGATGGTGAGACGAAGAAGCTGACAAGGAAGATGATGGAGAGACGAAGAAGTTGACATGGAAGTTGATGGAGAGACGAAGAATTTGATAATGAAGATGATGGAGAGACGAAGAAGTTGACCGGGAAGATGATGGAAAGACGAAGAAATAGACATAGAAGATGATGAAGAGACGAAAAAGTTGACAAGGAAGATTATGGAGAGACAAAGAAGTTGACATGGAAGATAATGAAGAGACTAAGAAGTTGAAATGGAAGATGACGGAGAGACGAAGAAGTTGAAATGGAAGATGACGGAAAGACGAAGAAGTTGACATCGAAGATGGTGGAGAGATGAAAAAGTTGACATGGAAGATGATGGAGAGACGAAGAAGTTGACATGGAAGATGATGGAGAGACGAAGAAGTTAACAAGGAAGATAATGGAGAGAAGAAGAAGTTGACGAGGAAGATGATGGAGAGTCGAAGAAGTTAACGAGGAAGATAATGGAGAGACGAAGAAGTTCAAAAGGAAGATGAAGGAGAGACGAAGAAGTTTTCAAGGAAGATGATGGAGAGACGAAGAAGTTTTCAAGGAAGATGATGGAGAGACGAAGAAGTTGACATGGAAGATGATGGAGAGACGAAGAAGTTCGAAAGGAAGATGATGGAGAGACGAAGAAGTTGACATGGAAGATGATGAAGAGTCGAAGAAGTTGAAACGGAAGATGACGGAGAGACGAAGAAGTTGACATCGAAGATGGTGGAGAGATGAAAAAGTTGACATGGAAGATGATGGAGAGACGAAGAAGTTGACATGGAAGATGATGGAGAGACGAAGAAGTGGACAAGGAAGATAATGGAGAGACGAAGAAGTTGACGAGGAATATGATGGACAGTCGAAGAAGTTAACGAGGAAGATAATGGAGAGACGAATAAGTTCAAAAGGAAGATGAAGGAGAGACGAAGAAGTTTTCAAGGAAGATGATGGAGAGACGAAGAAGTTTTCAAGGAAGATGATGGAGAGACGAAGAAGTTGACATGGAAGATGATGGAGAGACGAAGAAGTTCAAAAGGAAGATGAAGGAGAGACGAAGAAGTTTTCAAGGAAGATGATGGAGAGACGAAGAAGTTGACATGGAAGATGATGAAGAGTCGAAGAAGTTGACGAGGAAGATAATGGAGAGACGAAGAAGTTGATATGGGAAATGATGGGAGACGAAGAATTTGACAAGGAAGATGATGGATAGACCAAGAAGTAGACATGGAAGATGATGGAAAGACAAGGAAGTTGACAAGGAAGATGATGGAGAGACGAAGAAGTTGACGAGGAAGATGATGGAGAATCGAAGAAATTGACGAGGAAGCTGATGGAGAGACGAAGAAGTTCAAAAGGAAGATGATGGAGAGACGAAGAAGTTGACATGGAATATGATGGAGAGACGAAGAAGTTGACATGGAAGATGATGGGTGAAACGAAGAAGTGACATTGAAGATGATGGGTGAAGTCAAAGAAGTTAACATGGAAGATAATGGAGAGACGAAGAAGTTGACATGGAAGATGATGGAGAGACGAAGAAGTTTACATGGAAGATGATGGAGAGACGAAGAAGTTGACGAGGAAGATAATGGAGAGACGAAGAAGTTGACATGAAATGATCGGAGACGAAGAATTAGACAATGAAGATGATGGAGAGACGAAGAAGTTGACCGGGAAGATGATGGAAAGACGAAGAAATAGACATAAAAGATGATGGAGAGACAAAAAAGTTGACAAGGAAGATAATGGACAGACGAGCAAGTTGACAAAAAAGATGATGGAGAGATGAAGAAGTTGACATGAAAGATGATGGAGAGACGAAGAAGTTCACATGGAAGATGATGAAGAGATGAAGAAGTTGACATGGAAGATGATGGAGAGACGAAGAAGTTGACGAGGAAGATGATGGAGAGACGAAGAAGTTGACATGGAAGATGATGGAGAGACGAAGAAGTTGACATGGAATATGATGGAGAGACGAAGAAGTTGACATGAAAGATGATGGGTGAAACGAAGAAGTGACATGGAAGATGATTGGTGAAGATAAAGAAGTTAACATGGAAGATAACGGAGAGACGAAGAAGTTGACATGGAAGATGATGGAGAGACGAAGAAGTTCACATGGAGGATTATGGAGAGTCGAAAAAGTTGACGAGGAAGATAATGGAGAGACGAAGAAGTTGACATGAAAGATGATGGGAGACGAAGAATTTGACAATGAAGATGATGGAGAGACGAAGAAGTTGACCGGGAAGATGATGGAAAGACGAAGAAATAGACATAGAAGATGATGGAGAAACAAAAAAGTTGACAAGGAAGATAATGGACAGACGAAAGAGTTGACATAAAAGATGATGGAGAGATAAAGAAGTTGACATGAAATATGATGGACAGACGAAGAAGTTGACATGGAAGATGATGGAGAGACGAAGAAGTTGACATGGAATATGATGGAGAGACGAAGAAGTTGACATGAAAGATGTAGGGTGAAACGAAGAAGTGACATGGAAGATGATGGGTGAAGACAAAGAAGTTAACACGGAAGATAATGGAGAGACGAAGAAGTTGACATAGAAGATGATTGAGAGACAAAGAAGTTCACATAGAAGATTATGGAGAGTCGAAGAAGTTGACGAGGAAGATAATGGGAAGACGAAGAAGTTGACATGAAAGATGATGGGAGACGAAGAATTTGACAATGAAGATGATGGAGAGACGAAGAAGTTGACCGGGAAGATGATGGAAAGACGAAGAAATAGACATAGAAGATGATGGAGAGACAAAAAAGTTGACAAGGAAGATAATGGACAGACGAGGAAGTTGACAAAAAAGATGATGGAGAGATAAAGAAGTTGACATGAAAGATGATGGAGAGACGAAGAAGTTCACATGGAAGATGATGAAGAGATGAAGAAGTTGACATGGAAGATGATGGAGAGACGAAGAAGTTGACACGGAAGATGATTGAGAGACGAAGAAGTTGACGAGAAAGAAGATGGAGAGACGAAGAAGTTGACAAGGATGATGATGGAGAGACGAAGAAGCTGACAAGGAAGATGATGGAGAGACGAAGAAGTTGACATGGAAGTTGATGGATAGACGAAGAATTTGACAATGAAGATGATGGAGAGACGAAGAAGTTGACCGGGAAGATGATGGGTGAAACAAAGAAGTGACATGGAAGATGATGGAGAGACAAAGAAGTTGACATGGAAGATGATGGAGAGACGAAGAAGTTGACAAGAAAGATATTGGAGAGACGAAGAAGTTGACATGGAAGATGATGGAGAGACGAAGAAGTTGACAAGGAAGATGATGGAGAGACGAAGAAGTTGACATGGAAGATGATGGAGAGACGAAGAAGTTGACAAGGAAGATGATGGAGAGACGAAGAAGTTGACATGGAAGATGATGGAGAGACAAAGAAGTTGACGAGGAAAAAGATGGAGAGACGAAGAAGTTGACATGGAAGATGATGGAGAGACGAAGAAGTTTACAAGGAAGATGATGAAGAGACGAAGAAGTTGACATGGAAGATAATGGAGACACGAAGAAGTTGACGAGGAAGAACATTGAGAGACGAAGAAGTTGACAAGGATGATGATGGAGAGACAAAGAAGTTGACATGGAAGATAATGGAGAGACAAAGAAGTTGAAATGGAAGATGACGGAGAGACGAAGAAGTTGACATCGAAGATGGTGGAGAGATGAAAAAGTTGACATGGAAGATGATGGAGAGACGAAGAAGTTGACATCGAAGATGATGGAGAGACGAGGAAGTTGACAAGGAAGATGATGGAGAGACGAAGAAGTTGACAAGGAAGATGATGGAGAGATGAAGAAGTTGAGATGGAAGATAATGGAGAGACGAAGAAGTTGACATGGAAGATGATGGAGAGACGAAGAAGTTCACATGGAAGATGATGGAGAGTCGAAGAAGTTGACGAGGAAGATGATGGAGAGACGAAGAAGTTGACGAGGAAGATGATGGAGAGACGAAGAAGTTGACGAGGAAGATGAAGAAGAGACAAAGATGTTTTCAAGGAAGATGATGGAGAGACGAAGAAGTAGACATGGAATATGATGGAGAGACAAAGAAGTTGACATGGAAGATGATGGGTGGAGAAGAAGAAGTGACATGGAAGATGATGGGTGAAGACAAAGAAGTTAACATGGAAGGTAATGGAGAGACGAAGAAGTTGACATGGGAGATGATGGTAGACGAAGAATTTGATAAGGAAGATGATGGATAGACGAAGAAGTTGACGAGGAAGATGATGGAAAGACGAAGAAATAGACATAGAATATGATGGAGAGACGAAAAAGTTGACAACGAAGATGATGGAGAGACGAAAGAGTTGACATAAAAGATGATGGAGAGACGAAGAAGTTGACAAGAAAGATGATGGAGAGACGAAGAAGTTCACATGGAAGATGATGGAGAGTCGAAGAAGTTGACGAGGAAGATAATGGAGAGACAAAGAAGTTGACATGGGAGATGATGGAGAGACGAAGAAGTTGACAAGGAAGATGATGAAGAGACGAAGAAGTTGACATGAAAGATGATCGAGAGACGAAGAAGTTGACAAGGAAGATGATGGAGAGACGAAGAAGTTGACGAGGAAGAAGATGGAGAGACGAAGAAGTTGACGAGGAAGATGATGGAGAGACGAAGAAGTTGACAAGGAAGATGATGGAGAGACGAAGAAGTTGACATGGAAGATGATGGAGAGACGAAGAAGTTGACAAGGAAGATGATGGAGAGACGAAGAAGTTGACATGGAAGATAATGGGTGGAGACGAATAAGTGACATGGAAGATGGTGGAGAGATAAAAATGTTGACGAGGAAGATGATGGAGAGACGAAGAAGTTGACATGGAAGATGATGGAGAGACGAGGAAGTTGACAAGGAAGATGATGGAGAGACGAAGAAGTTGACGAGGAAGATGATGGAGAGACGAAGAAGTTGACGAGGAAGATGATGGAGAGACGAAGAAATTCAAAAGGAAGATGATGGAGAGACGAAGAAGTTGACATGGAATATGATGGAGAGACGAAGAAGTTGGCATGGAAGATAATGGGTGAAACGAAGAAGTTACATGGAAGATGATGGGTGAAGACAAAGAAGCTAACATGGAAGATAATGGAGAGACGAAAAAGTTGACATGGAAGATGAAGGAGAGACGAAGAAATTCACATGGAAGATGATGGAGAGTCGAAGAAGTTGACGAGGAAGATAATGGAGAGACGAATAAGTTGACATGGAAGATGATGGGAGATGAAGAATTTGACAATGAAGATGATGGAGAGACGAAGAAGTTGACCGGGAAGATGATGGAAAGACGAAGAAATAGACATAGAAGATGATGGAGAGACGAAAAAGTTGACAAGGAAGATGATGGAGAGACGAGGAAGTTGACAAAAAAGATGATGGAGAGACGAAGAAGTTGACATGAAAGATGATGGAGAGACGAAGAAGTTCACATGGAAGATGATGAAGAGACGAAGAAGTTGACATGAAAGATGATGGAAAGACGAAGAAGTTGACATGGAAGATAATGGAGAGACGAAGAAGTTGACATGGAAGATGATGGAGAGACAAAGAAGTTGACATGGAAGATGGTGGAGAGATGAAAAAGTTGACATGGAAGATGATGGAGAGACGAAGAAGTTGACATGGAAGATGATGGAGAGACGAAGAAGTTGACGAGGAAGATGATGGAGAAACGAAGAAGTTGACATGGAAGATGAAGGAGAGACGAAGAAGCTAACAAGGAAGATGATGGAGAGACGAAGAAGTTGACATGAAAGTTGATGAAGAGACGAAGAATTTGACAATGAAGATGATGGGTGGAGCCGAAGAAGTGACATGGAAGATGATGGGTGAAGAAAAAGAAGTTAACATGGAAGTTAATGGAGAGACGAAGAAGTTGACATGGAAGATGATGGAGAGACGAAGAAGTTGACATGGAAGATGATGGAGAGACGAAGAAGTTGACATGGAAGATGATTGAGAGACGAAGAAGTTGACGAGGTAGATGATGGAAAGACGAAGAAGTTGACATGGGAGATGATGGAGAGACGAAGAAGTTGACATGGAAGATGATGGGTGGAGACGAATAAGTGACATGGAAGATGGTGGAGAGATGAAAAAGTTGACGAGGAAGATGATGGAGAGACGAAGAAGTTGACATGGAAGATGATGGAGAGACGAAGAAGTTGACATGGAAGATGATGGAGAGACGAGGAAGTTGACAAGGAAGATGATGGAGAGACGAAGAAGTTGACGAGGAAGATGATGGAGAGACGAAGAAGTTGACGAGGAAGATGATGGAGAGACGAAGAAGTTGACATGGAAGATGATGGAGAGACGAGGAAGTTGACAAGGAAGATGATGGAGAGACGAAGAAGTTGACGAGGAAGATGATGGAGAGACGAAGAAGTTGACGAGGAAGATGATGGAGAGACGAAGAAGTTCAAAAGGAAGATGATGGAGAGACGAAGAAGTTGACATGGAATATGATGGAGAGACGAAGAAGTTGGCATGGAAGATAATGGGTGAAACGAAGAAGTTACATGGAAGATGATGGGTGAAGACAAAGAAGTTAACATGGAAGATAATGGAGAGACGAAGAAGTTGACATGGAAGATGATGGAGAGACGAAGAAGTTCACATGGAAGATGATGGAGAGTCGAAGAAGTTAACAAGGAAGATAATGGAGAGACGAAGAAGTTGACATGGAAGATGATAGGAGATGAAGAATTTGACAATGAAGATGATGGAGAGACGAAGAAGTTGACAAAAAAGATGATGGAAAGACGAAGAAGTTGACATGAAAGATGATGGAGAGACGAAGAAGTTCACATGGAAGATGATGAAGAGACGAAGAAGTTGACATGAAAGATGATGGAGAGACGAAGAAGTTGACATGGAAGATAATGGAGAGACGAAGAAGTTGACATGGAAGATGATGGAGAGACGAAGAAGTTGACATGGAAGATGGTGGAGAGATGAAAAAGTTGACATGGAAGATGATGGAGAGACGAAGAAGTTGACGAGGAAGATGATGGAGAGACGAAGAAGTTGACGAGGAAGATGAAGGAGAGACAAAGAAGCTAACAAGGAAGATAATGGAGAGACGAAGAAGTTGACATGGAAGTTGATGGAGAGACGAAGAATTTGACAATGAAGATGATGGGTGGAGACGAAGAAGTCACATTGAAGATGATGGGTGAAGACAAAGAAGTTAACATGGAAGTTAATGGAGAGACGAAGAAGTTGACATGGAAGATGATGGAGAGACGAAGAAGTTGACATGAAAGATGATGGAGAGACGAAGAAGTTCACATGGAAGATGATGAAGAGACGAAGAAATTGACATGAAAGATGATGGAGAGACGAAGAAGTTGACATGGAAGATAATGGAGAGACGAAGAAGTTGACATGGAAGATGATGGAGAGACGAAGAAGTTCACATGGAAGATGATGAAGAGACGAAGAAGTTGACATGAAAGATGATGGAGAGACGAAGAAGTTGACATGGAAGATAATGGAGAGACGAAGAAGTTGACATGGAAGATGATGGAGAGACGAAGAAGTTGACATGGAAGATGGTGGAGAGATGAAAAAGTTGACATGGAAGATGATGGAGAGACGAAGAAGTTGACGAGGAAGATGATGGAGAGACGAAGAAGTTGACGAGGAAGATGAAGGAGAGACGAAGAAGCTAACAAGGAAGATGATGGAGAGACGAAGAAGTTGACATGGAAGTTGATGGAGAGACGAAGAATTTGACAATGAAGATGATGGGTGGAGACGAAGAAGTGACATTGAAGATGATGGGTGAAGACAAAGAAGTTAACATGGAAGTTAATGGAGAGACGAAGAAGTTGACATGGAAGATGATGGAGAGACTAAGAAGTTGACATGGAAGATGATTGAGAGACGAAGAAGTTGACATGAAAGATGATGGAGAGACGAGGAAGTTGACAAAAAAGATGATGGAAAGACGAAGAAGTTGACATGAAAGATGATGGAGAGACGAAGAAGTTCACATGGAAGATGATGAAGAGACGAAGAAGTTGACATGAAAGATGATGGAGAGACGAAGAAGTTGACATGGAAGATAATGGAGAGACGAAGAAGTTGACATGGAAGATGATGGAGAGACGAAGAAGTTGACATGGAAGATGGTGGAGAGATGAAAAAGTTGACATGGAAGATGATGGAGAGACGAAGAAGTTGACGAGGAAGATGATGGAGAGACGAAGAAGTTGACGAGGAAGATGAAGGAGAGACGAAGAAGCTAACAAGGAAGATGATGGAGAGACGAAGAAGTTGACATGGAAGTTGATGGAGAGACGAAGAATTTGACAATGAAGATGATGGGTGGAGACGAAGAAGTGACATTGAAGATGATGGGTGAAGACAAAGAAGTTAACATGGAAGTTAATGGAGAGACGAAGAAGTTGACATGGAAGATGATGGAGAGACGAAGAAGTTGACATGGAAGATGATTGAGAGACGAAGAAGTTGACGAGGAAGATGATGGAAAGACGAAGAAGTTGACATGGGAGATATTGGGAGACGAAGAATTTGACAAGGAAGATGATGGATAGACGAAGAAGTCGACGAGGAAGATGATGGAAAGACCAAGAAATAGACATAGAAGATGATGGAGAGACGAAAAAGTTGACAAGGAAGATGATGGAGAGACGAAAGAGTTGACATAAAAGATGATGGAGAGACGAAGAAGTTGACATGAAAGATGATGGAGAGACGAAGAAGTTCACATGGAAGCTGATGGAGAGTCGAAGAAGTTGACGAGGAAGATAATGGAGAGACAAAGAAGTTGACATGGAAGATGATGGAGAGACGAAGAAGTTGACAAGGAAGATGATGGAGAGACGAAGAAGTTGACATGGAAGATGATGGAGAGACGAAGAAGTTGACAAGGAAGACGATGGAGAGACGAAAAAGTTGACATGGAAGATGATGGAGAGACGAAGAAGTTGACGAGGAAGAAGATGGAGAGACGAAGAAGTTGACAAGGAAGATGATGGAGAGACCAAGAAGTTGACAAGGAAGATGATGGAAAGACGAAGAAGTTGACATGGAAGATGATGGATGGACGAAGAAGTTGACAAGGAAGATGATGGAGAGACGAAGAAGTTGACATGGAAGATGATGGGTGGAGACGAAGAAGTGACATGGAAGATGATGGGTGAAGACAAAGAAGTTAACATGGAAGATGATGAAGAGACGAAGAAGTTGACATGGAAGATGATGGAGAGACGAAAAAGTTCACATGGAAGATGATGGAGAGACGAAGAAGTTGACGAGGAAGATAATGGAGGATGAAGAAGTTCACAAGTTCACTCTCTGTAGGTTTAAAATTATTTTAAATACTTACAGTGATTTATATCTATTAATAAAGTTATAATGATAATTCAGTAAAAAGTTAATTAATACATTTAATATTTAACTATTGATTGCTATAATGATACAATAACTATTAAACATATTTCTGTGAACAAAAATTAAAAAAACTGTTATGATTTAATTTTTTTCATTTAATTATCTAAATAATTTAGTAAATATTTTGCTTTAATAACTTATTAACTTAGTTTATTAAAATAAATTATAAAAAAATATAAAGTATGAGTAGCTTTATCTATTTTTTAACAATCTTACTTAATGCCTAAAAAAATCCATTAATGTATGCTTAAAAGTGTATAAACAATAGGTATATAAACTTTTGATTATAGCTTCACAAGCGGTTGTGATTTGTTGAGGTAACAGTAATGTTGATATTATGCATAAAGCTTTTTATGGGTTTGAGCATCGATGTAGGACTTTCGTTGTCTTAAACTACAAATTACTTATTAAGTTTATTCTCATTATGTCATGCTTAGAAGTATATTATGATTTATAGTTACTATATGTATAGTCTGTCTGTTGTAGTTTTCATATTAATTTATCTTATTTTTTATTTGCATATATATATATTGTTGATGTTATTTAGTTTTATAATGAAGAAATTTTGGTTTTTAAAAAAGCGCAAAATTCTGGTCCTTTTTAAATTGCTAGTTTAACTACTTAACTCGTAAGCAACTTCACATGGCATGTTAACAGTGAATTTTCAGCTTCTCTTAATGCTCGTAAAATGGCAAAAATGAATCTTAAATCTTTGTTTTTAAAGTCAGGTTCAATTATATGATTACGTTTAAAAGTTTTCTTTAGAGAATTATAAGTATCTAATGATTCCTAAAACTTTTGATTGTTTAATTTAAAGCATTGTCTGCTTTTGTCTTTAAAAATGTTGTATATTACAAAAAATAACATTTACGAACGCATAACACACTTTCTAAAATAAGAAATGAATTTTGTAAGTAAATATAACAAAAATATAATTTAAATATATTAATCTTAGTGCATTGTATATCAAAAAA
Source organism: Thalia democratica (assembly GCF_965202585.1). Lineage (NCBI taxonomy): Eukaryota > Metazoa > Chordata > Thaliacea > Salpida > Salpidae > Thalia > Thalia democratica. Next base: position 34,059,642 of record NC_139167.1, on the reverse strand, counting down.
AAAAATATTAGAAACTTAGTTTTGTTTTTCATTTTAAGCGAGTAGAATAACCACAAATCAAGTGTTTTAAAATTTTCAAGTGATAACATTGTTAAATTAAATGTCAAAAATTGTAACAGTAAATTAACATCTGAGTTACTCTATGTCTTTGTTACTCTATCAATTTATAAGTCAACTAATTCTAATAAATATTACAAATATTAAACTAATGAAACATATATAGTTTTAGACTGTAATTTACATTCAGTCTTATATTACTTTAATTATTTTAATAAATATTTTAACTTCGAGTGTTAAAGCTCATAAAAAAAAAATTATTTATTAGTTAATAAAAACATACAGAAGTGTTTTAAAAGATAGTGGTTTGTCAAGTGATTTAGTAGTAATAAGTTTAGAAACTATATTATTTTGAATTCCTTACTTAAAAAACTCTTATTTTCAAATAAAAAACTTAACGTTTTATGACAAGCAATTGTGTGTATAATTTTTTAAGTATAATCAGGTAAAATAATATACTTTTTGGTACTATTATTTCAAAATCAGGCATTAATCAGCAGCAGGCTTGTTTTCACAAAAAATATTGAATAAGTTAAACTTTAAACAAATAAGAAACTATAAGTTATTAAACGACCAGAGATGAGTGCTATTCTAATACATTTTTTAAAAGACTGGAGATCGCAAATACTTTGTTCAAAACTATAATAAGTGTACTTTCTTTTCGCATAAAAGACATGCAAATTTTAGGGTTAGCAGCATTTTTATTATTTAACTTGTTATTGCGAGAGTTTTTCATTAATTTTTTTATTCAGTAATTGTGGGATACACATTACTAATTTTGTGATCAGAAATCACCTAATACTCCAGTGTCACCAAACAAAGAAAACGAAATGTTCACGTCAAAGTTACGTATTTATCAATCCTGTGCCATAACATAAAAGTCGTTCAACGCTCACGCATTCTATTCCCGTGACACTACACAATGAAACTTCTCAATTTAACAATATTTTATACGAACTTCGTTGGCTGAACTCAGAAATATTTATTATTTTATGTGGAAATATTTTTTTTTTTAAGTTTGGAAGGGTAAACATCTCCAGTAATATTAACTGAAAGATAGTCGAACTACTTATGTCTAAGTACTAACACAAAAAAAAAGTAACTTTTTAAGAAACACAACTTGTATATAGAAATTTAAACTTAAGTTTTAATGATATAGCCTGCTGTCTGCTAAAGTTCAATTTTATTTTTAAAGTTCTTAACAGTATTTTATTTAATTGAAATGAATTAAGCCTTTTTATAAATATATACTAAAAATAATTCATTATCATTATTATAAGTCAAAACAAGTTCTAATAAAAATAGTTTAAAAATATGAGAGCTTAAAAATATTTAAGTTCAAGAATCACGAAGAAAATTAATAGGAATAATAATAAGGCACAAGTAACAAACTAAATTAACTGAAAGTAAAAAATAAATAAAAAAACGAAGAAGTTGACAAGGAACTGACGACGGTAATTGTCGACAGTAGAATGAATAATTTAACAAGGAGCTGACGATGAAAACTGATGATGGAGAGACAAAGAAGTTGACAAGGAAAATGATGGAGAGTAACAAACAAGTAACTAACTAAATTAACTGAAAATAAAAAATAAATCAAGAAACGAAGAAGTTGACAAGGAACTGACGACGGTAATTGACGACAGAAGAATGAATAATTTAACAAGGAGCTGACGATGAAAACTGATGATGGAGAGACAAAGAAGTTGACAAGGAAGATGATGGAGAGACGAAAAAGTTGACATGGAAGATAATGGAGAGACGAAGAAGTTGACATGGAAGATGATGGAGAGATGAAGAAGTTGAGATGGCACAAGTAACAAACTAAATTAACTGAAAATAAAAAATAAATCAAAAAACGAAGAAGTTGACAAGGAACTGACGACGGTAATTGACGACAGAAGAATGAATAATTTAACAAGGAGCTGACGATGAAAACTGATGATGGAGAGACAAAGAAGTTGACAAGGAAGATGATGGAGAGACAAAGAAGTTGACATGGAAGATGATGGAGAGACGAAGAAGTTGGCGAGGAAGAAGATGGAGAGACTAATAAGTTGACTAGGAAGATGATGGAAAGACGAAGAAGTTGACAAGGAAGAAGATGGAGAGATGAAGAAGTTGACAAGGAAGATGATGGAGAGACGAAGAAGTTGACGAGGAAGTTGATGGAAAGACGAAGAAATAGACATAGAAGATGATGGAGAGACGAAGAAGTTGGCTAGGAAGAAGATGGAGAGACTAATAAGTTGACTAGGAAGATGATGGAGAGACGAAGAAGTTGACAAGGAAGAAGATGGAGAGACGAAGAATATGACATGGAAGATGATGGAGAGACGAAGAAGTTGACATGGAAGATGATGGAGAGACAAAGAAGTTGACATGGAAGATGATGGAGAGACGAAAAAGTTGCAAAGGAAGATGGTGGAAAGATGAAAAAGTTGACATGGAAGATGATGGAGAGACGAAGAAGTTGATATGGAAGATGATGGAGAGACGAAGAAGTTCA
>NC_139167.1:34049576-34052076 GCF_965202585.1 Thalia democratica | reverse complement strand
GAAGTGACATGGAAGATGATGGGTGAAGACAAAGAAGTTAACATGGAAGATGATGAAGAGACGAAGAAGTTGACATGGAAGATGATGGAGAGACGAAGAAGTTCACTGGAAGATGATTGAGAGACGAAAAAGTTGACGAGGAAGATAATGGAGGATGAAGAAGTTCACAAGGAAGATGATGGAGAGACGAAGAAGTTTACGTGGAAGATGATGGAGAGACGAAGAAGTTGACATGGAAGATGATGGAGAGACAAAAAGTTAAAAAAGGAAGATGATGGAGAGACAAAGAAGTTTACATGGAAGATAATAAAGAGACGAAGAAGTTGACATGGAAGATGATGTAGAGACAAAGAAATTGACGTGGAAGATGATGGAGAGACGAAGAAGTTGACAAGGAAGATGATGGAACGACGAAGAAGTTGACATGGAAGATGATGGAGAGACGAAGAAGTTGACGAGGAAGATGATGGAGAGACGAAGAAGTTCACATGGAAGATGATGGAGAGACAAAAAGTTAAACAAGGAAGATGATGGAGAGACAAAGAAGTTTACATGGAAGATAATAGAGAGACGAAGAAGTTGACATGGAAGATGATGTAGAGACGAAGAAGTTGACGTGGAAGATGATGGACAGACGAAGAAGTTGACAAGGAAGATGATGGAGAGACGAAGAAGTTGACATGGAAGATGATGGAGACACGAAAAAGTTGACAAGGAAGATGATGGAGAGATATAGAAGTTGACATGGAAGATGATGAAGAGACGAAGAAGTAAACATGGAAGATGATGGGAGACGAAGAATTTGACAAGGAAGATGATAGAGAGACGAAGAAGTTGACGAGGAAGATGATAGAAAGACGAAGAAATAGACATAGAAGATGATAGAGAGACAAAAAAGTTGACAAGGAAGATGATGGAGAGACGAAGAAGTTGACATGGAAGATGATGGGTGGAGACGAAGAAGTTGACATGAAAAATGATGGAGAGACGTAGTAGTTCACATGGAAGATGATGGAGAGTCGAAGAAGTTGACGAGAAAGATAATGGAGATACGAAGAAGTTGACATGGAAGATGATGGAGAGACGAAGAAGTTGTCATGGAAGATGGTGGAGAGATAAAAAAGTTGACATGGAAGATGATGGAGAGACGAAGAAGTTGACAAGGAAGATGATGAAGAGAGAAATAAGTTAACATAGAAGATGATGGAGAGACAAACAAGTTAACATGGAAGATGATGGAGAGACGAAGTAGTTGACATGGAAGATGATGGAGAGACAAAGAAGTAGACGAGGAAGAAGAGGGAGAGACGAAGAAGTTGACAAGGAAGATGATGGAGAGACGAAGAAGTTCAAAAGGAAGATGATGGAGAGACGAAGAAGTTTTTAAGGAAGATGATGGAGAGACGAAGAAGTTGATATGGAAGATAATGGAGAGACGAAAAAGTTGACAAGAAAGATGATCGAGAGACAAAGAAGTTAACATGGAAGTGAAGGAGAGAAGAAGAAGTTGACATGGAAGATGATGGAGAGACGAAGAAGTTGACAAGGAAGATGATGGAGAGACGAAGAAGTTGACATGGAAGATGATGGAGAGACGAAGAAGTTGACATGGAAGATGATGGAGAGACGAAAAGTTGACATGAAGATGATGGAGAGACGAAGAAGTTGACATGGAAGATGATGGAGAGACAAAGAAATTGACATGGAAGATGATGGAGAGACGAAGAAGTTGACATGGAAGATGATGGAGAGACAAAGAAATTGACATGGAAGATGATGGAGAGATTAAGAAATTGACATGGAAAATGATGGAGAGACGAAGAAGTTAACATGGAAGATGATGGAGAGACGAAGAAGTTGACATGGAAGATGATGGTAAGACGAAGAAAATTGACGAGGAAGATGATGGAGAGACGAAGAAGTTGACATGGAAGATGATGGAGAGACGAAGAAGTTGACAAGGAAGATGATGGAGAGACGAAGAAGTTGACTTGGAAGATGATGGAGAGACGAAAAAGTTGACAAGGAAGATGATGGAGAGACAAGGAAGTTAACATGGAAGATGATGGAGAGACGAAGAAGTTGACATGGAAGATGATGGAGAGACGAAGAAGTTGACATGATGTTACTGTGATGTGAAATTTTCTATGTTAAAATCAACTGTTTTGCAATAGTTTTGTCCTAAAGCTTACTGTGATGTGATAGTTGTATTGTTTTGATATACTGTGATGTGATAGTTGTAATGTTGAAATCTACTGTGATGTGATAGTTGTACTGTTGCAACCTACTGTGATGTGATAGTTGTACTGTTGCACCTACTGTGATGTGATAGTTGTACTGTTATAATCTACTGTGATGTGATAGTTGTACTGTCATAATCTACAGTGATGTCATAGTTGTACTGATTATTATTATTATTATCATTATTATTATTATTATTATTATTATTATTATTATTATTATTATTATTATTATTATTATTATTATTATTATTTTTATT
>NC_139167.1:34044576-34047076 GCF_965202585.1 Thalia democratica | reverse complement strand
TTGTGATCAGAAATCACCTACTACTCCAGTGTCACCAAACAAAGAAAACGAAATGTTCACGTCAAAGTTACGTATTTATCAATCCTGTGCCATAACATAAAAGTCGTTGAACGCTCACGCATTCTATTCCCGTGACACTAGACAATGAAACTTCTCAATTTATCACTATTTTATACGAACTTTGTTGGCTGAACTCAGAAATATTAATTATTTTATATGAGGAAAATTTTTTTTTTAAGTTTGGATGGGTAAACATCTCCAGTAATATTAACTGAAAGATAGTCGAACTACTTATGTCTAAGTACTAACACAAAAAAAAAGTAACTTTTTAAGAAACACAACTTGTATATAGAAATTTAAACTTAAGTTTTAATGATATAGCCTGCTGTCTGCTAAAGTTCAATTTTATTTTTAAAGTTCTTAACAGTATTTTATTTAATTGAAATGAATTAAGCCTTTTTATAAATATATACTAAAAATAATTCATTATCATTGTTATAAGTCAAAACAAGTTCAAATAAAAATAGTTTAAAAATATGAGAGCTTAAAGATATTTAAGTTCAAGAATCACGAAGAAAAAGGCACAAGCAACAAACTAAATTAATTGAAAATAAAAAATAAATCAAAAAACGAAGAAGTTGACAAGAAACTGACGACGGTAATTGACGACAGAAGAATGAATAATTTAACAAGGAGCTGACGATGAAAACTGATGATAGAGACAGAGAAGTTGACAAGGAAGATGATGTAGAGAAGAAGAAGTTGACATGGAAGATAATGGAGAGACGAACAAGTTGACATGGAAGATGATGGAGAGATGAAGAAGTTGAGATGGAAGATGATGGAGAGACGAAGAAGTTGACATGGAAGATGATGGAGAGACGAAGAAGTTGACATGGAAGATGATGGAGAGACGAAGAAGTTGACAAGGAAGATGATGGAGAGACGAAGAAGTTGACATTGAAGATGATGGAGAGACGAGGAAGTTGACAAGGAAGATGATGGAGAGACGAAGAAGTTGACGAGGAAGATGATGGAGAGACGAAGAAGTTGACGAGGAAGATGATGGAGAGACGAAGAAGTTGACATGGAAGATGATGGGTGGTGACGAAGAAGTTACATTGTAACAAAATATGCATTTTGTTGTATTTTAAATGACCGCCAGGGGGCGTTAGACGATTTTATATCAAATTACACTATAAAACTTTAAAAATGTTTGTGATAATGCTCATTAGGCCCTAGCTTGCGCACTACGCGCAGTTAGATATGTTGTTCGTTATTTTTGTTTTTGGCTCAGTTAGCCATAAGATCGTGCAAAAAGCACACTAATTTTAAGAACTTAAGACACTGATTAAATTTAAGAACTTTGTTATGATTGTCATTTTATAAGAACTTTATCTTTATTTGTATAACTGTATTGTAATGTGCTCAGTTAGGCTATAAGACCGTGCGAGATGCACATCAACTGATTATAAGAACTGTTTTATTATTTTATAAGATCTTGATGTTTATTTGCATGATTGTATTATATTGTGCTTAGTTTAGCCATCGTTGTGCATGAAGCACGACATATATTAAGACTCTGTATTATTAGTAGTATTTTTAGTAAGACCTATTTTGTGCTTAAGGTTGTGTCATTAAGACTTTTTAAGAACATTATTAAGACATTTTAGTTTGTAGAATTTGGTTTTTACTTGTTGTGTTTATATTCGCAGTTTTATTCTAATGATAAATTGGCTGCTTTATTATTTCTACTTCCTAATTTTCACATTAACATCACGTTTTCAATAAACTCACTTCATTAAAGAAATTATATATATTAAGTTTATTACATACTTATTAATTACTAAGTTAAACCTAATGAGTAAGGTAAATTCAGTAAAAACCTTAAAAGCTAAACGCGCTAAGCGTTTAGCACAAAAAAGGGGACTTCCCCCAATTAAAGGTAGTTCCTACCTCAGGCCCTCTAGGACTACAACATGACAGATGATGGGTAAAGACAAAGAAGTTAACATAGAAGATAATGGAGAGACGAAGAAGTTGACATGGAAGATGATGGAGAGACGAAGAAGTTCACTGGAAGATGATTGAGCGACGAAGAAGTTGACGAGGAAGATAATGGAGGATGAAGAAGTTCACAAGGAAGATGATGGAGACACGAAGAAGTTGACGTGGAAGATGATGGAGAGACGAAGAAGTTGACATGGAAGATGATGGAGAGACAAAAAGTTAAACAAGGAAGATGATGGAGAGACAAAGAAGTTTACATGGAAGATAATAGAGAGACGAAGAAGTTGACATGGAAGATGATGTAGAGACGAAGAAGTTGACGTTGAAGATGATGGAGAGACGAAGAAGTTGACAAGGAAGATGATGGAACGACGAAGAAGTTGACATGGAAGATGATGGAGAGACGAAGAAGTTGACGAGGAAGATGATGGAGAGACGAAGAAGTTCACATGGAAGATGATGGAGAGACAAAAAGTTAAACAAGGAAGAT
>NC_139167.1:34027076-34039576 GCF_965202585.1 Thalia democratica | reverse complement strand
TGATGGAGAGACGAAGAAGTTGACATGGAAGATGATGGAGAGACGAAGAAGTTGGCGAGGAAGAAGATGGAGAGACGAAGAAGTTGACTAGGAAGATGATGGAGAGACGAAGAAGTTGACAAGGAAGATGATGGAGAGACGAAGAAGTTGACATGGAAGATGATGGAGAGACGAAGAAGTTGACATGGAAGATGATGGAGAGACGAAAAAGTTGACAAGGAAGATGATGGAGAGACAAAGAAGTTGACAAGGAAGATGATGAAGAGACGAAGAATATGAAATGGAAGATGATGGAGAGACGAAGAAGTTGACATGGAAGATGATGGAAAGACGAAGAAGTTGACATGGAAGATGATGGAGATACGAAGAAGTTGACAAGGAAGATGATGGAGAGACGAAGAAGTTGACATGGAAGATGGTGGAGAGATGAAAAAGTTGACGAGGAAGATGATGGAGAGACGAAGAAGTTGACATGGAAGATGATAGAGAGACAAGGAAGTTGACAAGGAAGATGATGGAGAGACGAAGATCTTGACGAGGAAGTTGATGGAGAGACGAAGAAATTGACATGGAAGATGGTGGAGCGATGAAAAAGTTGACTTGGAAGATGATGGAGAGACGAAAAAGTTGACATGGAAGATGATGGAGAGACGAGGAAGTTGACAAGAAAGATGATGGTTAGACGAAGAAGTTGACGAGGAAGATAATGGAGAGACGAAGAAGTTGACATGGAAGATGATGGGAGACGAAGAAATTGACAATGAAGATGATGGAGAGACGAAGAAGTTGACCAGGAAGAAGATGGAAAGACGAAGAAATAGACATAGAAGATGATGGAGAGACGAAAAAGTTGACAAGGAAGATGATGGAGAGACGAGGAAGTTGACAAAAAAGATGATGGAGAGACGAAAAAGTTGACATGAAAGATGATGGAGAGACGAAGAAGTTCACATGGAATATGATGAAGAGACGAAGAAGTTGACATGGAAGATGATGGAGAGACGAAGAAGTTGACGAGGAAGATGATGGAAAGACGAAGTAGTTGACATGGAAGATGATGGAGAGACGAAGAAGTTGACATGGAAGATGGTGGAGAGACGAAGAAGTTGACGAGGAAGATGATGGAAAGACGAAGAAGTTGACATGGAAGATGATGGAGAGACGAAGAAGTTGACATGGAAGATGGTGGAGAGATGAAAAAGTTGACATGGAAGATGATGGAGAGACAAAGAAGTTGACATGGAAGATGATGGAGAGACGAAGAAGTTGACAAGGAAGATGATGGAGAGACGAAGAAGTTGACATGGAAGATGATGGAGAGACGAAGAAGTTGACAAGGAAGATGATGGTGAGACGAAGAAGTTGACAAGGATGATGATGGTGAGACGAAGAAGCTGACAAGGAAGATGATGGAGAGACGAAGAAGTTGACATGGAAGTTGATGGAGAGACGAAGAATTTGATAATGAAGATGATGGAGAGACGAAGAAGTTGACCGGGAAGATGATGGAAAGACGAAGAAATAGACATAGAAGATGATGAAGAGACGAAAAAGTTGACAAGGAAGATTATGGAGAGACGAAGAAGTTGACATGGAAGATAATGGAGAGACGAAGAAGTTGAAATGGAAGATGACGGAGAGACGAAGAAGTTGAAATGGAAGATGACGGAGAGACGAAGAAGTTGACATCGAAGATGGTGGAGAGATGAAAAAGTTGACATGGAAGATGATGGAGAGACGAAGAAGTTGACATGGAAGATGATGGAGAGACGAAGAAGTTAACAAGGAAGATAATGGAGAGACGAAGAAGTTGACGAGGAAGATGATGGAGAGTCGAAGAAGTTAACGAGGAAGATAATGGAGAGACGAAGAAGTTCAAAAGGAAGATGAAGGAGAGACGAAGAAGTTTTCAAGGAAGATGATGGAGAGACGAAGAAGTTTTCAAGGAAGATGATGGAGAGACGAAGAAGTTGACATGGAAGATGATGGAGAGACGAAGAAGTTCAAAAGGAAGATGATGGAGAGACGAAGAAGTTGACATGGAAGATGATGAAGAGTCGAAGAAGTTGAAACGGAAGATGACGGAGAGACGAAGAAGTTGACATCGAAGATGGTGGAGAGATGAAAAAGTTGACATGGAAGATGATGGAGAGACGAAGAAGTTGACATGGAAGATGATGGAGAGACGAGGAAGTTGACAAGGAAGATAATGGAGAGACGAAGAAGTTGACGAGGAATATGATGGACAGTCGAAGAAGTTAACGAGGAAGATAATGGAGAGACGAATAAGTTCAAAAGGAAGATGAAGGAGAGACGAAGAAGTTTTCAAGGAAGATGATGGAGAGACGAAGAAGTTTTCAAGGAAGATGATGGAGAGACGAAGAAGTTGACATGGAATATGATGGAGAGACGAAGAAGTTGACATGGAAGATGATGGAGAGACGAAGAAGTTCAAAAGGAAGATGAAGGAGAGACGAAGAAGTTTTCAAGGAAGATGATGGAGAGACGAAGAAGTTGACATGGAAGATGATGAAGAGTCGAAGAAGTTGACGAGGAAGATAATGGAGAGACGAAGAAGTTGACATGGGAGATGATGGGAGACGAAGAATTTGACAAGGAAGATGATGGATAGACCAAGAAGTAGACATGGAAGATGAAGGAAAGACAAGGAAGTTGACAAGGAAGATGATGGAGAGACGAAGAAGTTGACGAGGAAGATGATGGAGAATCGAAGAAATTGACGAGGAAGATGATGGAGAGACGAAGAAGTTCAAAAGGAAAATGATGGAGAGACGAAGAAGTTGACATGGAATATGATGGAGAGACGAAGAAGTTGACATGGAAGATGATGGGTGAAACGAAGAAGTGACATTGAAGATGATGGGTGAAGTCAAAGAAGTTAACATGGAAGATAATGGAGAGACGAAGAAGTTGACATGGAAGATGATGGAGAGACGAAGAAGTTTACATGGAAGATGATGGAGAGTCGAAGAAGTTGACGAGGAAGATAATGGAGAGACGAAGAAGTTGACATGAAATGATCGGAGACGAAGAATTAGACAATGAAGATGATGGAGAGACGAAGAAGTTGACCGGGAAGATGATGGAAAGACGAAGAAATAGACATAAAAGATGATGGAGAGACAAAAAAGTTGACAAGGAAGATAATGGACAGACGAGCAAGTTGACAAAAAAGATGATGGAGAGATGAAGAAGTTGACATGAAAGATGATGGAGAGACGAAGAAGTTCACATGGAAGATGATGAAGACATGAAGAAGTTGACATGGAAGATGATGGAGAGACGAAGAAGTTGACGAGGAAGATGATGGAGAGACGAAGAAGTTGACATGGAAGATGATGGAGAGACGAAGAAGTTGACATGGAAGACGATGGAGAGACGAAGAAGTTGACATGGAGGATTATGGAAAGTCGAAGAAGTTGACGAGGAAGATAATGGAGAGACGAAGAAGTTGACATGAAAGATGATGGGAGACGAAGAATTTGACAATGAAGATGATGGAGAGACGAAGAAGTTAACCGGGAAGATGATGGAAAGACGAAGAAATAGACTTAGAAGATGATGGAGAGACAAAAAAGTTGACAAGGAAGATAATGGACAGACGAAAGAGTTGACATAAAAGATGATGGAGAGATAAAGAAGTTGACATGAAATATGATGGACAGACGAAGAAGTTGACATGGAAGATGATGGAGAGACGAAGAAGTTGACATGGAATATGATGGAGAGACGAAGAAGTTGACATGAAAGATGATGGGTGAAACGAAGAAGTGACATGGAAGATGATGGGTGAAGACAAAGAAGTTAACACGGAAGATAATGGAGAGACGAAGAAGTTGACTTAGAAGATGATTGAGAGACAAAGAAGTTCACATAGAAGATTATGGAGAGTCGAAGAAGTTGACGAGGAAGATAATGGAGAGACGAAGAAGTTGACATGAAAGATGATGGGAGACGAAGAATTTGACAATGAAGATGATGGAGAGACGAAGAAGTTCACCGGGAAGATGATGGAAAGACGAAGAAATAGACATAGAAGATGATGGAGAGACAAAAAAGTTGACAAGGAAGATAATGGACAGACGAGGAAGTTGACAAAAAAGATGATGGAGAGATAAAGAAGTTGACATGAAAGATGATGGAGAGACGAAGAAGTTCACATGGAAGATGATGAAGAGATGAAGAAGTTGACATGGAAGATGATGGAGAGACGAAGAAGTTGACACGGAAGATGATTGAGAGACGAAGAAGTTGACGAGAAAGAAGATGGAGAGACGAAGAAGTTGACAAGGATGATGATGGAGAGACGAAGAAGCTGACAAGGAAGATGATGGAGAGACGAAGAAGTTTACATGGAAGTTGATGGATAGACGAAGAATTTGACAATGAAGATGATGGAGAGACGAAGAAGTTGACCGGGAAGATGATGGGTGAAACAAAGAAGTGACATGGAAGATGATGGAGAGACAAAGAAGTTGACATGGAAGATGATGGAGAGACGAAGAAGTTGACAAGAAAGATATTGAAGAGACGAAGAAGTTGACATGGAAGATGATAGAGAGACGAAGAAGTTGACAAGGAAGATGATGGAGAGACGAAGAAGTTGACATGGAAGATGATGGATAGACGAAGAAGTTGACAAGGAAGATGATGGAGAGACGAAGAAGTTGACATGGAAGATGATGGAGAGACAAAGAAGTTGACGAGGAAAAAGATGGAGAGACGAAGAAGTTGACATGGAAGATGATGGAGAGACGAAGAAGTTTACAAGGAAGATGATGGAGAGACGAAGAAGTTGACATGGAAGATAATGGAGACACGAAGAAGTTGACGAGGAAGAACATTGAGAGACGAAGAAGTTGACAAGGATGATGATGGAGAGACAAAGAAGTTGACATGGAAGATAATGGAGAGACGAAGAAGTTGAAATGGAAGATGACGGAGAGACGAAGAAGTTGACATCGAAGATGGTGGAGAGATGAAAAAGTTGACGAGGAAGATGATGGAGAGACGAAGAAGTTGACATGGAAGATGATGGAGAGACGAGGAAGTTGACAAGGAAGATGATGGAGAGACGAAGAAGTTGACGAGGAAGATGATGGAGAGACGAAGAAGTTGACGAGGAAGATGATGGAGAGACGAAGAAGTTCAAAAGGAAGATGATGGAGAGACGAAGAAGTTGACAAGGAAGATGATGAAGAGACGAAGAAGTTGACATGGAAGATGATCGAGAGACGAAGAAGTTGACAAGGAAGATGATGGAGAGACAAAGAAGTTGACGAGGAAGAAGATGGAGAGACGAAGAAGTTGACGAGGAAGATGATGGAGAGACGAAGAAGTTGATAAGGAAGATGATGGAGAGACGAAGAAGTTGACAAGGAAGATGATGGAGAGACGAAGAAGTTGACATGGAAGATAATGGGTGGAGACGAATAAGTGACATGGAAGATGGTGGAGAGATGAAAAAGTTGACGAGGAAGATGATGGAGAGACGAAGAAGTTGACAAGGAAGATGATGAAGAGACGAAGAAGTTGACATGGAAGATGATCGAGAGACGAATAAGTTGACAAGGAAGATGATGGAGAGACGAAGAAGTTGACGAGGAAGAAGATGGAGAGACGAAGAAGTTGACGAGGAAGATGATGGAGAGACGAAGAAGTTGACAAGGAAGATGATGGAGAGACGAAGAAGTTGACATGGAAGATGATGGAGAGACGAAGAAGTTGACAAGGAAGATGATGGAGAGACGAAGAAGTTGACATGGAAGATAATGGGTGGAGACGAATAAGTGACATGGAAGATGGTGGAGAGATGAAAAAGTTGACGAGGAAGATGATGGAGAGACGAAGAAGTTGACATGGAAGATGATGGAGAGACGAGGAAGTTGACAAGGAAGATGATGGAGAGACGAAGAAGTTGACGAGGAAGATGATGGAGAGACGAAGAAGTTGACGAGGAAGATGATGGAGAGACGAAGAAATTCAAAAGGAAGATGATGGAGAGACGAAGAAGTTGACATGGAATATGATGGAGAGACGAAGAAGTTGGCATGGAAGATAATGGGTGAAACGAAGAAGTTACATGGAAGATGATGGGTGAAGACAAAGAAGCTAACATGGAAGATAATGGAGAGACGAAGAAGTTGACATGGAAGATGATGGAGAGACGAAGAAGTTCACATGGAAGATGATGGAGAGTCGAAGAAGTTGACGAGGAAGATAATGGAGAGACGAATAAGTTGACATGGAAGATGATGGGAGATGAAGAATTTGACAATGAAGATGATGGAGAGACGAAGAAGTTGACCGGGAAGATGATGGAAAGACGAAGAAATAGACATAGAAGATGATGGAGAGACGAAAAAGTTGACAAGGAAGATGATGGAGAGACGAGGAAGTTGACAAAAAAGATGATGGAGAGACGAAGAAGTTGACATGAAAGATGATGGAGAGACGAAGAAGTTCACATGGAAGATGATGAAGAGACGAAGAAGTTGACATGAAAGATGATGGAAAGACGAAGAAGTTGACATGGAAGATAATGGAGAGACGAAGAAGTTGACATGGAAGATGATGGAGAGACAAAGAAGTTGACATGGAAGATGGTGGAGAGATGAAAAAGTTGACATAGAAGATGATGGAGAGACGAAGAAGTTGACATGGAAGATGATGGAGAGACGAAGAAGTTGACGAGGAAGATGATGGAGAGACGAAGAAGTTGACATGGAAGATGAAGGAGAGACGAAGAAGTTTTCAAGGAAGATGATGGAGAGACGAAGAAGTTGACATGAAAGTTGAAGAAGAGACCAAGAATTTGACAATGAAGATGATGGGTGGAGCCGAAGAAGTGACATGGAAGATGATGGGTGAAGACAAAGAAGTTAACATGGAAGTTAATGGAGAGACGAAGAAGTTGACATGGAAGATGATGGAGAGACGAAGAAGTTGACATGGAAGATGATGGAGAGACGAAGAAGTTGACAAGGAAGATGATGGACAGACGAAGAAGTTGACATGGATGATGGGGAGAGGGGAAAAAGTTGACTTGGAAGATGATGGAGAGACGAGGAAGTTGACAAGGAAGATGATGGACAGACGAAGAAGTTGACATGGATGATGATGGAGAGACGAAGAAGTTGACGAGGAAGATGATGGAGAGACGAAGAAGTTCAAAAGGAAGATGATGGAGAGACGAAGAAGTTGATATGGAATATGATGGAGAGACGAAGAAGTTGGCATGGAAGATAATGGGTGAAACGAAGAAGTTACATGGAAGATGATGGGTGAAGACAAAGAAGTTAACATGGAAGATAATGGAGAGACGAAGAAGTTGACATGGAAGATGATGGAGAGGCGAAGAAGTTCACATGGAAGATGATGGAGAGTCGAAGAAGTTAACAAGGAAGATAATGGAGAGACGAAGAAGTTGACATGGAAGATGATGGGAGATGAAGAATTTGACAATGAAGATGATGGAGAGACGAAGAAGTTGACCGGGAAGATGATGGAAAGACGAAGAAATAGACATAGAAGATGATGGAGAGACGAAAAAATTGACAAGGAAGATGATGGAGAGACGAGGAAGTTGACAAAAAAGATGATGGAGAGACGAAGAAGTTGACATGAAAGATGATGGAGAGACGAAGAAGTTCACATGGAAGATGATGAAGAGACGAAGAAGTTGACATGAAAGATGATGGAGAGACGAAGAAGTTGACATGGAAGATAATGGAGAGACGAAGAAGTTGACATTGAAGATGATGGAGAGACGAAGAAGTTGACATGGAAGATGGTGGAGAGATGAAAAAGTTGACATGGAAGATGATGGAGAGACGAAGAAGTTGACGAGGAAGATGATGGAGAGACGAAGAAGTTGACGAGGAAGATGAAGGAGAGACGAAGAAGCTAACAAGGAAGATGATGGAGAGACGAAGAAGTTGACATGGAAGTTGATGGAGAGACGAAGAATTTGACAATGAAGATGATGGGTGGAGACGAAGAAGTGACATTGAAGATGATGGGTGAAGACAAAGAAGTTAACATGGAAGTTAATGGAGAGACAAAGAAGTTGACATGGAAGATGATGGAGAGACGAAGAAGTTGACATGGAAGATGATTGAGAGACGAAGAAGTTGACGAGGAAGATGATGGAAAGACGAAGAAGTTGACATGGGAGATATTGGGAGACGAAGAATTTGACAAGGAAGATGATGGATAGACGAAGAAGTCGACGAGGAAGATGATGGAAAGACGAAGAAATAGACATAGAAGATGATGGAGAGACGAAAAAGTTGACAAGGAAGATGATGGAGAGACGAAAGAGTTGACATAAAAGATGATGGAGAGACGAAGAAGTTGACATGAAAGATGATGGAGAGACGAAGAAGTTCACATGGAAGCTGATGGAGAGTCGAAGAAGTTGACGAGGAAGATAATGGAGAGACAAAGAAGTTGACATGGAAGATGATGGAGAGACGAAGAAGTTGACAAGGAAGATGATGGAGAGACGAAGAAGTTGACATGGAAGATGATGGAGAGACGAAGAAGTTGACAAGGAAGACGATGGAGAGACGAAAAAGTTGACATGGAAGATGATGGAGAGACGAAGAAGTTGACGAGGAAGAAGATGGAGAGACGAAGAAGTTGACAAGGAAGATGATGGAGAGACCAAGAAGTTGACAAGGAAGATGATGGAAAGACGAAGAAGTTGACATGGAAGATGATGGATGGACGAAGAAGTTGACAAGGAAGATGATGGAGAGACGAAGAAGTTGACATGGAAGATGATGGGTGGAGACGAAGAAGTGACATGGAAGATGATGGGTGAAGACAAAGAAGTTAACATGGAAGATGATGAAGAGACGAAGAAGTTGACATGGAAGATGATGGAGAGACGAAAAAGTTCACATGGAAGATGATGGAGAGACGAAGAAGTTGACGAGGAAGATAATGGAGGATGAAGAAGTTCACAAGTTCACTCTCTGTAGGTTTAAAATTATTTTAAATACTTACAGTGATTTATATCTATTAATAAAGTTATAATGATAATTCAGTAAAAAGTTAATTAATACATTTAATATTTAACTATTGATTGCTATAATGATACAATAACTATTAAACATATTTCTGTGAACATAGATTAAAAAAACTGTTATGATTTAATTTTTTTCATTTAATTATCTAAATAATTTAGTAAATATTTTGCTTTAATAACTTATTAACTTTGTTTATTAAAATAAATTATAAAAAAATATAAAGTATGAGTAGCTTTATCTATTTTTTAACAATCTTACTTAATGCCTAAAAAAATCCATTAATGTTTGCTTAAAAGTGTATAAACAATAGGTATATAAACTTTTGATTATAGCTTCACAAGCGGTTGTGATTTGTTGAGGTAACAGTAATGTTGATATTATGCATAAAGCTTTTTATGGGTTTGAGCATCGATGTAGGACTTTCGTTGTCTTAAACTACAAATTACTTATTAAGTTTATTCTCATTATGTCATGCTTAGAAGTATATTATGATTTATAGTTACTATATGTATAGTCTGTCTGTTGTAGTTTTCATATTAATTTATCTTATTTTTTATTTGTATATATATATATTGTTGATGTTATTTAGTTTTATAATGAAGAAATTTTGGTTTTTAAAAAAGCGCAAAATTCTGGTCCTTTTTAAATTGCTAGTTTAACTACTTAACTCGTAAGCAACTTCACATGGCATGTTAACAGTGAATTTTCAGCTTCTCTTAATGCTCGTAAAATGGCAAAAATGAATCTTAAATCTTTGTTTTTAAAGTCAGGTTCAATTATATGATTACGTTTAAAAGTTTTCTTTAGAGAATTATAAGTATCTAATGATTCCTAAAACTTTTGATTGTTTAATTTAAAGCATTGTCTGCTTTTGTCTTTAAAAATGTTGTATATTACAAAAAATAACATTTACGAACGCATAACACACTTTCTAAAATAAGAAATGAATTTTGTAAGTAAATATAACAAAAATATAATTTAAATATATTAATCTTAGTGCATTGTATATCAAAAAAAAATATTAGAAACTTAGTTTTGTTTTTCATTTTAAGCGAGTAGAATAACCACAAATCAAGTGTTTTAAAATTTTCAAGTGATAACATTGTTAAATTAAATGTCAAAAATTGTAACAGTAAATTAACATCTGAGTTACTCTATGTCTTTGTTACTCTATCAATTTATAAGTCAACTAATTCTAATAAATATTACAAATATTAAACTAATGAAACATATATAGTTTTAGACTGTAATTTACATTCAGTCTTATATTACTTTAATTATTTTAATAAATATTTTAACTTCGAGTGTTAAAGCTCATAAAAAAAAAAAAATTATTTATTAGTAAATAAAAACATACAGAAGTGTTTTAAAAGATAGTGGTTTGTCAAGTGATTTAGTAGTAATAAGTTTAGAAACTATATTATTTTGAATTCCTTACTTAAAAAACTCTTATTTTCAAATAAAAAACTTAACGTTTTATGACAAGCAATTGTGTGTATAATTTTTTAAGTATAATCAGGTAAAATAATATACTTTTTGGTACTATTATTTCAAAATCAGGCATTAATCAGCAGCAGGCTTGTTTTCACAAAAAATATTGATTAAGTTAAACTTTAAACAAATAAGAAACTATAAGTTATTAAACGACCAGAGATGAGTGCTATTCTAATACATTTTTTAAAAGACTGGAGATCGCAAATACTTTGTTCAAAACTATAATAAGTGTACTTTCTTTTCGCATCAAAGACATGCAAATTTTAGGGTTAGCAGCATTTTTATTATTTAACTTGTTATTGCGAGAGTTTTTCATTAATTTTTTTATTCAGTAATTGTGGGATACACATTACTAATTTTGTGATCAGAAATCACCTAATACTCCAGTGTCACCAAACAAAGAAAACGAAATGTTCACGTCAAAGTTACGTATTTATCAATCCTGTGCCATAACATAAAAGTCGTTCAACGCTCACGCATTCTATTCCCGTGACACTACACAATGAAACTTCTCAATTTAACAATATTTTATACGAACTTCGTTGGCTGAACTCAGAAATATTTATTATTTTATGTGGAAATATTTTTTTTTTTAAGTTTGGAAGGGTAAACATCTCCAGTAATATTAACTGAAAGATAGTCGAACTACTTATGTCTAAGTACTAACACAAAAAAAAAGTAACTTTTTAACAAACACAACTTGTATATAGAAATTTAAACTTAAGTTTTAATGATATAGCCTGCTGTCTGCTAAAGTTCAATTTTATTTTTAAAGTTCTTAACAGTATTTTATTTAATTGAAATGAATTAAGCCTTTTTATAAATATATACTAAAAATAATTCATTATCATTATTATAAGTCAAAACAAGTTCTAATAAAAATAGTTTAAAAATATGAGAGCTTAAAAATATTTAAGTTCAAGAATCACGAAGAAAATTAATAGGAATAATAATAAGGCACAAGTAACAAACTAAATTAACTGAAAGTAAAAAATAAATAAAAAAACGAAGAAGTTGACAAGGAACTGACGACGGTAATTGACGACAGTAGAATGAATAATTTAACAAGGAGCTGACGATGAAAACTGAAGATGGAGAGACAAAGAAGTTGACAAGGAAAATGATGAAGAGTAATAAACAAGTAACTAACTAAATTAACTGAAAATAAAAAATAAATCAAGAAACGAAGAAGTTGATCAAGGAACTGACGACGGTAATTGACGACAGAAGAATGAATAATTTAACAAGGAGCTGACGATGAAAACTGATGATGGAGAGACAAAGAAGTTGACAAGGAAGATGATGGAGAGACGAAAAAGTTGACATGGAAGATAATGGAGAGACGAAGAAGTTGACATGGAAGATGATGGAGAGATGAAGAAGTAGAGATGGCACAAGTAACAAACTAAATTAACTGAAAATAAAAAATAAATCAAAAAACGAAGAAGTTGACAAGGAACTGACGACGGTAATTGACGACAGAAGAATGAATAATTTAACAAGGAGCTGACGATGAAAACTGATGATGGAGAGACAAAGAAGTTGACAAGGAAGATGATGGAGAGACAAAGAAGTTGACATGGAAGATGATGGAGAGACGAAGAAGTTGGCGAGGAAGAAGATGGAGAGACTAATAAGTTGACTAGGAAGATGATGGAAAGACGAAGAAGTTGACAAGGAAGAAGATGGAGAGATGAAGAAGTTGACAAGGAAGATGATGGAGAGACGAAGAAGTTGACGAGGAAGTTGATGTAAAGACGAAGAAATAGACATAGAAGATGATGGAGAGACGAAGAAGTTGGCGAGGAAAAAGATGGAGAGACTAATAAGTTGACTAGGAAGATGATGGAGAGACGAAGAAGTTGACAAGGAAGAAGATGGAGAGACGAAGAATATGACATGGAAGATGATGGAGAGACGAAGAAGTTGACATGGAAGATGATGGAGAGA
>NC_139167.1:34002076-34022076 GCF_965202585.1 Thalia democratica | reverse complement strand
TTAAAAACAATAAAAACTTTATAGAAAGTATCAAAAGATTTGAAAAAATACTTATATACATAACATAAGTGCACATGCAAAGTTATAAGTGAAATATATATTAACACTTTTTACAACAACTAAAACACTTAATATGTTTGTGTTAGTTCAAATGTTTATAAAGTCAGTCAACTGAAGTCCACTTCTTTTCCTATCTTTTTGTCGAAAAACTAACGTCTAATGTCCATACAACTTTAGTGTTGGGTACAAATAGGAAGGTAGTTTTTGCCGACTGAATAAGTCCGAACATCTGCTTGGTCAGACGATGACCTTTAGTAAAAGTTGGTGATGATCGGTTCATCTAATTACATCGAACTTGATGATCTTCATCGAGCTTACGGCTGTGACGTCATAACTGAGTGACATGAACCAGATCGCTCCTTGTAGTTGTCCATTGATATTTTAGAATATATTTAGTTTTATATATTTTACATAAATTTTAATTTTAGTCACTCAAGAACAACAGACGTTTTTAAATAATTTAACTTTTAAAGATTTAAATTAATTAAAAGAAATGTTTTACTAATAATACTCACAAAGTAACTTTTAATATACATGTATAATGTTTTGAAAAAATTTAAATTGTAATAATATTATCACGAATCTATTAAGTTTTTAAATAAACCTCAAATGAAAGAAATTTTTTCAATTCGTAAAAAAATATAGGAAGTAGTTTGTTTTGAAATATGTTTTAAAATAATCAATTACTCCTTTTCGCTACACAATATCAAAACAAATGGCTTGAAATAGCTTTAAAGATAAAAATATTGGATTTCGTAAATAAAAAACGAATTTGTTTTTAAAACAATTTTTTAAAATAACTATAAGAGTTACTCCTATAAACGTTTTAAAAGTATTTATCAAAAATCTGCATCGATAAATATTATTTTAATTTTCAAAATAATGATTTAAAGTCTTCTTAAAATAGCCCAAACGAAATTAAGTGTTACTTTTAAGTGAATGAAAATAATGTTATAACATAACTGCAAAACTTAACTCCCTTTATACAAGTACATCAAGTTTCAAGTGAAAAATCAGCTGTAAATGTTTATTTACCAAAACATACATTTGTATAAAGACTAATTAAAAAGCTTTTTTTTTTCAAAAACTTTTTTATAACTTCACAATAACACACTAACGTTTAGAAGCTACTTTTGAAAACTTTAACAATTACGAGTTGTTTTCATGTGAAAACAAATTGAACAGTTTTTCAAAAAATGTTTTTCTACTTTCCTGGTTAAATTGCTTCTTTTTTCGAAGCAATAAAAGTGCTTAAATGATTTGCTAGTACATTAGCTGCTTCCTTAGACTATTTATTTATTCTTAACCTCCAGTATAGAGTATTTGCTAAAAATTTTAAGAAATATCACTTTCTTTTCGACTAAACATAGTTTTTTGAATCGAAAGTTTGCGGTATCATTACACATAAGCAACTTAATCGCAACATAAATTTAAAGAACTACTTGCTCATAACTTATTAGACAGTTTTTTGCCGTCTACAGTTATTTAAAATAATCTTTTTCATAAGATAGATATTTTCATTTTGTTACACAAAAGTAAATATAACAATGGCTACAGATTCAGTATATCCACAATATAAACATTTGTAGCTTACTTTCAAAAAAATGCGAAACATTAGTTACAATCTTAGTAGTAGTTGAGAACAAAAGTCAACAAGAATCCTATTCATCGGGCTCATTTTTTGCTGCTAAATGTTTTCGTGGTTTAAAAAAGTTCCTTCCTATACTTTTATAAAAAAAACAATTGCAATGTGCATTTATTGCGCTCGGTTGACGACTTTTGCGTGTGTTGGCGTCTTAGATAAACTGCATCTTTTGCTTAAAATTGTGCACCTTAGCACTTGAAAAAGTATAAAGAAGGTAAATAAAAAATAACCACTAAACACGAAAAATTAAGTACTTCTTAATCTTGGCTAGCTTAAAAATTTCCCGAGAAATAAACATTATTGTCTTAATAATATTCAATAGGCTACTACTACATACTTGAATTTTGATTGTGGACTCACTGTATCAAAAACTGTTGTTTAAACAACTTTTATTACTTAATCGTAGATAGAAATGTAACAAAAGAAAACTCATACTAAGTTCTTATAAACTTGTTAAAATTCCTAGTAAATGCACTCTTAAACTGTATAATTAAGGTTTTACAAATGTGTCATTCCTGATTTTTAAAGAAAATATTCAAGAAATTTTATTGCTGTTTTGTTTTAGTCTTCACTAGAAGTTTTCTTAACTCAGACTGATCTAATCGAAAGGGTGGTAACTACAAAAGGACGCCAATATAGTGATAGAGGACCTGAGGACTCATTATATAAACTAAGTATTACTATAAAAAGCCAACCTTGCTAATACATTCTAAATAGTATCTGCTTGTGATATTTACCTAAGTACTGTTCAATAAGTTTTACAATTTATTACACAATACAATATATACAAAGTAAACACACACTATAAAGAATAAATAACATAATAGTCGATTTAATAATACACAGCTTAATAAGAGTTAACAGGTGGCTTCGGCTCACCATTCTACCAAAAGCAACGTTTATTCAAAGTTATCATATTTAAACATTGAGAAATTAATCTTTTTTTTGCAATCTCTTCTCTTACACAATTAAGAAAGCAGTGAAGCATGCATTACTGCTACAGAGTGTTAAAGCTCATAAAAAAAAATAATTTATTAGTTAATAAAAACATACAGAAGTGTTTTAAAAGATAGTGGTTTGTCAAGTGATTTAGTAGTAATAAGTTTAGAAACTATATTATTTAGAATTTCTAACTTAAAAAACTCTTATTTTCAAATAAAAAACTTAACGTTATATGACAAGCAATTGTGTGTATAATTTTTCAAATATAATAAGGTAAAATAATATACTTTTTGATACTATTATTTCAAATTCAGGCATTAATCAGCAGCAGGCTTGTTTTCACAAAAAATATTGAATAAGTTAAACTTTAAACAAATAAGAAACTATAAGTTATTAAACGACCAGAGATGAGTGCTATTCTAATACAGTTTTTAAAAAGTCTGGAGATGGCAAATACTTTGTTAAAAACTATAATAAGTGTACTTTCTTTTCGCATAAAAGACATGCAAATTTTAGGGTTAGCAGCATTTTTATTGTTTAACTTGTTATTGCGAGAGTTTTTCATTAATTTTTTTATTCAGTAATTGTGGGATACACATTACTAATTTTGTGATCAGAAATCACCTACTACTCCAGTGTCACCAAACAAAGAAAACGAAATGTTCACGTCAAAGTTACGTATTTATCAAACCTGTGCCATAACATAAAAGTCGTTGAACGCTCACGCATTCTATTCCAGTGACACTAGACAATGAAACTTCTCAATTTATCACTATTTTATACGAACTTCGTTGGCTGAACTCAGAAATATTAATTATTTTATATGAGGAAAAATTTTTTTTTTAAGTTTGGATGGGTAAACATCTCCAGTAATATTAACTGAAAGATAGTCGAACTACTTATGTCTAAGTACTAACACAAAAAACAAGTAACTTTTTAAGAAACACAACTTGTATATAGAAATTTAAACTTAAGTTTTAATGATATAGCCTGCTGTCTGCTAAAGTTCAATTTTAATTTTAAAGTTCTTAACAGTATTTTATTTAATTGAAATGAATTAAGCCTTTTTATAAATATATACTAAAAATAATTCATTATCATTGTTATAAGTCAAAACAAGTTCAAATAAAAATAGTTTAAAAAATGAGAGCTTAAAGATATTTAAGTTCAAGAATCACGAAGAAAAAGGCACAAGCAACAAACTAAATTAATTGAAAATAAAAAATAAATCAAAAAATGAAGAAGTTGACAAGAAACTGACGACGGTAATTGACGACAGAAGAATGAATAATTTAACAAGGAGCTGACGATGAAAACTGATGATGGAGAGACAGAGAAGTTGACAAGAAGATGATGTAGAGAAGAAGAAGTTGACATGGAAGATAATGGAGAGACGAACAAGTTGACATGGAAGATGATGGAGAGATGAAGAAATTGAGATGGAAGATGATGGAGAGACAAAGAAGTTGACATGGAAGATGATGGAGAGACGAAGAAGTTGACATGGAAGATGATGGAAAGACGAAGAAGTTGACAAGGAAGATGATGGAGAGACGAAGAAGTTGACATTGAAGATGATGGAGAGACGAGGAAGTTGACAAGGAAGATGATGGAGAGACGAAGAAGTTGACGAGGAAGATGATGGAGAGACGAAGAAGTTGACGAGGAAGATGATGGAGAGACGAAGAAGTTCAAAAGGAAGATGATGGAGAGACGAAGAAGTTTTCAAGGAAGACGATGGAGAGACGAAGAAGTTGACATGGAATATGATGTAGAGACGAAGAAGTTGACATGGAAGATGATGGGTGGAGACGAAGAAGTGACATGACAGATGATGGGTGAAGACAAAGAAGTTAACATGGAAGATAATGGAGAGACGAAGAAGTTGACATGGAAGATGATGGAGAGACGAAGAATTTGACATGGAAGATGATGGAGAGACGAAGAAGTTGACAAGGAAGATAATGGAGATACGAAGAAGTTGACACGGAAGATGATGGAGAGTCGAAGAAGTTGACGAGGAAGATAATGGAGAGACGAAGAAGTTGACATGGAAGATGATGGAGAGACGAAGAAGTTGTCATGGAAGATGATGGAGAGATAAAAAAGTTGATATGGAAGATGATGGAGAGACGAAGAAGTTTACAAGGAAGATGATGGAGAGACGAAGAAGTAGACATGGAAGATGATGGATGGAGACGAAGAAGTGACATGGAAGATGATGGGTGAAGACAAAGAAGTTAACATGGAAGATGATGAAGAGACGAAGAAGTTCACATGGAAGATGATGGAGAGTCGAAGAAGTTCACTGGAAGATGATTGAGAGACGAAGAAATTGACGAGGAAGATAATGGAGGATGAAGAAGTTCACAAGGAAGATGATGGAGAGACGAAGAAGTTGACGTGGAAGATGATGGAGAGACGAAGAAGTTGACATGGAAGATGATGGAGAGACAAAAATTTAAACAAGGAAGATGATGGAGAGACAAAGAAGTTTACATGGAAGATAATAGAGAGACGAAGAAGTTGACATGGAAGATGATGTAGAGACGAAGAAGTTGACGTGGAAGATGATGGAGAGACGAAGAAGTTGACAAGGAAGATGATGGAACGACGAAGAAGTTGACATGGAAGATGATGTAGAGACGAAGAAGTTGACGAGGAAGATAATGGATAGACGAAGAAGTTCACATGGAAGATGATGGAGAGACAAAAAGTTAAACAAGGAAGATGATGGAGAGACAAAGAAGTTTACATTGAAGATAATAGAGAGACGAAGAAGTTGACATGGAAGATGATGTAGAGACGAAGAAGTTGACGTGGAAGATGATGGACAGACGAAGAAGTTGACAAGGAAGATGATGGAGAGACGAAGAAGTTGACAAGGAAGATGATGGAGAGATATAGAAGTTGACATGGAAGATGATGAAGAGACGAAGAAGTAAACATGGAAGATGATGGGAGACGAAGAATTTGACAAGGAAGATGATAGAGAGACGAAGAAGTTGACGAGGAAGATGATAGAAAGACGAAGAAATAGACATAGAAGATGATGGAGATACAAAAAAGTTGACAAGGAAGATAATGGAGAGACGAAGAAGTTGACATGGAAGATGATGGGTGGAGACGAAGAAGTTGACGTGAAAAATGATGGAGAGACAAAGAAGTTCACATGGAAGATGATGGAGAGTCGAAGAAGTTGACGAGGAAGATAATGGAGAGACGAAGAAGTTGACATGGAAGATGATGGAGAGACGAAGAAGTTGTCATGGAAGATGATGGAGAGATAAAAAAGTTGACATGGAAGATGATGGAGAGACGAAGAAGTTGACAAGGAAGATGATGAAGAGACGAAGAAGTTTTTAAGGAAGATGATGGAGAGACGAAGAAGTTGATATGGAAGATAATGGAGAGACGAAAAAGTTGACAAGAAAGATGATGGAGAGACAAAGAAGTTAACATGGAAGTGAAGGAGAGACGAAGAAGTTGACATGGAAGATGATGGAGAGACGAAGAAGTTGACAAGGAAGATGATGGAGAGACGAAGAAGTTGACATGGAAGATGATGGAGAGACGAAGAAGTTGACATGGAAGATGATGGAGAGACGAAAAGTTGACATGAAGATGATGGAGAGACGAAGAAGTTGACATGGAAGATGATGGAGAGACAAAGAAATTGACATGGAAGATGATGGAGAGTAGAAGAAGTTGACATGAAAGATGATGGAGAGACAACGAAATTGACATGGAAGATGATGGAGAGATAAAGAAGTTGACATGGAAAATGATGGAGAGACGAAGAAGTTAACATGGAAGATGATGGAGAGACGAAGAAGTTGACATGGAAGATGATGGTAAGACGAAGAAAATTGACGAGGAAGATGATGGAGAGACGAAGAAGTTGACATGGAAGATGATGGAGAGACGAAGAAGTTGACAAGAAAGATGATGGAGAGACGAAGAAGTTGACATGGAAGATGATGGAGAGACGAAAAAGTTGACAAGGAAGATGATGGAGAGACAAGGAAGTTAACATGGAAGATGATGGAGAGACGAAGAAGTTGACATGGAAGATGATGGAGAGACAAGAAGTTGACATGATGTTACTGTGATGTGAAATTTTCTATGTTAAAATCAACTGTCTTGCAATAGTTTTGTCCTAAAGCTTACTGTGATGTGATAGTTGTATTGTTTTGATATACTGTGATGTGATAGTTGTAATGTTGAAACCTACTGTGATGTGATAGTTGTACTGTTGCGACCTACTGTGATGTGATAGTTGTACTGTTGCAACCTACAGTGATGTGATAGTTGTACTGTTATAATCTACTGTGATGTGATAGTTGTACTGTCATAATCTACAGTGATGTCATAGTTGTACTGATTATTATTATTATTATTATTATTATTATTATTATTATTATTATTATTATTATTATTATTATTATTATTATTATTATTATTATTATTATTATTATTATTATTATTATTGTTATTATTATTATTATTATTATTATTATTATTATTATTATTATTATTATTATTATTATTATTATTATTATTATTATTATTATTATTATTATTATTATTATTATTATTATTATTATTATTATTATTATTATTATTATTATTATTATTATTATTATTATTATTTTTATTATTATTATTATTGTTATTATTGTTATTATTGTTATTATTATTATTATTATTATTATTATTATTATTATTATTATTATTATTATTATTATTATTATTATTATTATTATTATTATTATTATTATTATTATTATTATTATTATTATTATTATTATTATTATTATTATTATTATTATTATTATTATTATTATTATTATTATTATTATTATTATTATTATTATTATTATTATTATTATTATTATTATTATTATTATTATTATTATTATTATTATTATTATTATTATTATTATTATTATTATTATTATTATTATTATTATTATTATTATTATTATTATTATTATTATTATTATTATTATTATTATTATTATTATTATTATTATTATTATTATTATTATTATTATTATTATTATTATTATTATTTTTATTATTATTATTATTATTATTATTATTATTATTATTATTATTATTATTATTATTATTATTATTATTATTATTATTATTATTATTATTATTATTATTATTATAATTATTATTGTTATTGTTATTATTATTGTTATTGTCCATAAGCATTGTCCACTTTTGTCTTTTAAAATGTTGTATATTACAAAAAATAACATTTACGAACGCATAACACACTTTCTAAAATAAGAAATGAATTTTGTAAGTAAATATAATAAAAATATAATTTAAATATATTAATCTTAGTGCATTGTATATCAAAAAAAAAAAAATAAACTTAGTTTTGTTTTTCATTTTAAGCGAGTAGAATAACCACAAATCAAGTGTTTTAAAATTTTCAAGTGATAACATTGTTAAATTAAATGTCAAAAATTGTAACAGTAAATTAACATCTGAGTTACTCTATGTCTTTGTTACTCTATTAATTTATAAGTCAACTAATTCTAATAAATATTACAAATATTAAACTAATGAAATATATATAGTTTTAGACTGTAATTTACATTCAGTCTTATATTACTTTAATTATTTTAATAAATATTTTAACTTCGAGTGTTAAAGCTCATAAAAAAAAATTATTTATTAGTTAATAAAAACATACAGAAGTGTTTTAAAAGATATTGGTTTGTCAAGTGATTTAGTAGTAATAAGTTTAGAAACTATATTATTTTGAATTCCTAACTTAAAAAACTCTTATTTTCAAATAAAAAACTTAACGTTTTATGACAAGCAATTGTGTGTATAATTTTTCAAATATAATCAGGTAAAATAATATACTTTTTGGTACTATAATTTCAAAATCAGGCATTAATCAGCAGCAGGCTTGTTTTCACAAAAAATATTGAATAAGTAAAACTTTAAACAAATAAGAAACTATAAGTTATTAAACGACCAGAGATAAGTGCTATTCTAATACAGTTTTTAAAAAGTCTGGAGATCGCAAATACTTTGTTAAAAACTATAATAAGTGTACTTTCTTTTCGCATAAAAGACATGCAAATTTTAGGGTTAGCAGCATTTTTATTACTTAACTTGTTATTGCGAGAGTTTTTAATTAATTTTTTTATTCAGTAATTGTGGGATACACATTAATAATTTTGTGATCAGAAATCACCTACTACTTTATTGTCACCAAACAAAGAAAACAAAATGTTCACGTCAAAGTTACGTATTTATCAATCCTGTGCCATAACATAAAAGTCGTTGAACGCTCACGCATTCTATTCCCGTGACACTAGACAATGAAACTTCTCAATTTATCAATATTTTATACTAACTTCGTTGGCTGAACTCAGAAATATTTAATATTTTATGTTAGGAAATTTTTTTTTTTTAAGTTTAAGAAGGGTAAACATCTCCAGTAATATTAACTGAAAGATAGTCGAACTACTTATGTCTAAGTACTAACACAAAAAAAAGTAACTTTTTAAGAAACACAGTTTGTATATAGTAATTTAAACTTAAGTTTTAATGATATAGCCTGCTGTCTGCTAAAGTTCAATTTTATTTTTAAAGTTCTTAACAGTATTTTATTTAATTGAAATGAATCAAGCCTTTTTATAAATATATACAAAAAATAATTCATTATCATTGTTATAAGTCAAAACAAGTTCTAATAAAAATAGTTTAAAAATATGAGAGCTTAAAGATATTTAAGTTCAAGAATCATGAAGAAAAAGGCACAAGCAACAAACTAAATTAACTGAAAATAAAAAATAAATCAAAAAACGAAGAAGTTGTCAAGGAACTGACGACGGTAATTGACGACAGAAGAATAATAATTTAACAAGGAGCTGACGATGAAAACTGATGATGGAGAGACAAAGAAGTTGACAAGGAAGATGATGTAGAGACGAAAAAGTTGACATGGAAGATAATGGAGAGACGAAGAAGTTGACATGGAAGATGATGGAGAGATGAAGAAGTTGATAGGAAGATGATGGAGAGACGAAGAAGTTGACATGGAAGATGATGGAGAGACGAAGAAGTTGGCGAGGAAGATGATGGAGAGACGAAGAAGTTGACAAGGAAGATGATGGAGAGACGAAGAAGTTGACATGGAAGATGATGGAGAGACGAAGAAGTTGGCGAGGAAGAAGATGGAGAGACGAAGAAGTTGACTAGGAAGATGATGGAGAGACGAAGAAGTTGACAAGGAAGATGATGGAGAGACGAAGAAGTTGACATGGAAGATGATGGAGAGACGAAGAAGTTGACATGGAAGATGATGGAGAGACGAAAAAGTTGACAAGGAAGATGATGGAGAGACAAAGAAGTTGACAAGGAAGATGATGAAGAGACGAAGAATATGAAATGGAAGATGATGGAGAGACGAAGAAGTTGACATGGAAGATGATGGAAAGACGAAGAAGTTGACATGGAAGATGATGAAGAGACGAAGAAGTTGACAAGGAAGATGATGGAGAGACGAAGAAGTTGACATGGAAGTTGGTGGAGAGATGAAAAAGTTGACGAGGAAGATGATGGAGAGACGAAGAAGTTGACATGGAAGATGATAGAGAGACAAGGAAGTTGACAAGGAAGATGATGGAGAGACGAAGATCTTGACGAGGAAGTTGATGGAGAGACGAAGAAATTGACATGGAAGATGGTGGAGCGATGAAAAAGTTGAGTTGGAAGATGATGGAGAAACGAAAAAGTTGACATGGAAGATGATGGAGAGACGAGGAAGTTGACAAGAAAGATGATGGTTAGACGAAGAAGTTGACGAGGAAGATAATGGAGAGACGAAGAAGTTGACATGGAAGATGATGGGAGACGAAGAATTTGACAATGAAGATGATGGAGAGACGAAGAAGTTGACCAGGAAGAAGATGGAAAGACGAAGAAATAGACATAGAAGATGATGGAGAGACGAAAAAGTTGACAAGGAAGATGATGGAGAGACAAAGAAGTTGACAAGGAAGATGATGAAGAGACGAAGAATATGAAATGGAAGATGATGGAGAGACGAAGAAGTTGACATGGAAGATGATGGAAAGACGAAGAAGTTGACATGGAAGATGATGAAGAGACGAAGAAGTTGACAAGGAAGATGATGGAGAGACGAAGAAGTTGACATGGAAGTTGGTGGAGAGATGAAAAAGTTGACGAGGAAGATGATGGAGAGACGAAGAAGTTGACATGGAAGATGATAGAGAGACAAGGAAGTTGACAAGGAAGATGATGGAGAGACGAAGATCTTGACGAGGAAGTTGATGGAGAGACGAAGAAATTGACATAGAAGATGGTGGAGCGATGAAAAAGTTGAGTTGGAAGATGATGGAGAAACGAAAAAGTTGACATGGAAGATGATGGAGAGACGAGGAAGTTGACAAGAAAGATGATGGTTAGACGAAGAAGTTGACGAGGAAGATAATGGAGAGACGAAGAAGTTGACATGGAAGATGATGGGAGACGAAGAATTTGACAATGAAGATGATGGAGAGACGAAGAAGTTGACCAGGAAGAAGATGGAAAGACGAAGAAATAGACATAGAAGATGATGGAGAGACGAAAAAGTTGACAAGGAAGATGATGGAGAGACGAGGAAGTTGACAAAAAAGATGATGGAGAGACGAAGAAGTTGACATGAAAGATGATGGAGAGACGAAGAAGTTCACATGGAAGATGATGAAGAGACGAAGAAGTTGACATGGAAGATGATGGAGAGACGAAGAAGTTGACGAGGAAGATGATGGAAAGACGAAGAAGTTGACATGGAAGATGATGGAGAGACGAAGAAGTTGACATGGAAGATGGTGGAGAGACGAAGAAGTTGACGAGGAAGATGATGGAAAGACGAAGAAGTTGACATGGAAGATGATGGAGAGACGAAGAAGTTGACATGGAAGATGGTGGAGAGATGAAAAAGTTGACATGGAAGATGATGGAGAGACAAAGAAGTTGACATGGAAGATGATGGAGAGACGAAGAAGTTGACAAGGAAGATGATGGAGAGACGAAGAAGTTGACATGGAAGATGATGGAGAGACGAAGAAGTTGACAAGGAAGATGATGGTGAGACGAAGAAGTTGACAAGGATGATGATGGTGAGACGAAGAAGCTGACAAGGAAGATGATGGAGAGACGAAGAAGTTGACATGGAAGTTGATGGAGAGACGAAGAATTTGATAATGAAGATGATGGAGAGACGAAGAAGTTGACCGGGAAGATGATGGAAAGACGAAGAAATAGACATAGAAGATGATGAAGAGACGAAAAAGTTGACAAGGAAGATTATGGAGAGACGAAGAAGTTGACATGGAAGATAATGGAGAGACGAAGAAGTTGAAATGGAAGATGACGGAGAGACGAAGAAGTTGAAATGGAAGATGACGGAGAGACGAAGAAGTTGACATCGAAGATGGTGGAGAGATGAAAAAGTTGACATGGAAGATGATGGAGAGACGAAGAAGTTGACATGGAAGATGATGGAGAGACAAAGAAGTTAACAAGGAAGATAATGGAGAGACGAAGAAGTTGACGAGGAAGATGATGGAGAGTCGAAGAAGTTAACGAGGAAGATAATGGAGAGACGAAGAAGTTTAAAAGGAAGATGAAGGAGAGACGAAGAAGTTTTCAAGGAAGATGATGGAGAGACGAAGAAGTTTTCAAGGAAGATGATGGAGAGACGAAGAAGTTGACATGGAAGATGATGGAGAGACGAAGAAGTTCAAAAGGAAGATGATGGAGAGACGAAGAAGTTGACATGGAAGATGATGAAGAGTCGAAGAAGTTGAAACGGAAGATGACGGAGAGACGAAGAAGTTGACATCGAAGATGGTGGAGAGATGAAAAAGTTGACATGGAAGATGATGGAGAGACGAAGAAGTTGACATGGAAGATGATGGAGAGACGAGGAAGTTGACAAGGAAGATAATGGAGAGACGAAGAAGTTGACGAGGAATATGATGGACAGTCGAAGAAGTTAACGAGGAAGATAATGGAGAGACGAATAAGTTCAAAAGGAAGATGAAGGAGAGACGAAGAAGTTTTCAAGGAAGATGATGGAGAGACGAAGAAGTTTTCAAGGAAGATGATGGAGAGACGAAGAAGTTGACATGGAATATGATGGAGAGACGAAGAAGTTGACATGGAAGATGATGGAGAGACGAAGAAGTTCAAAAGGAAGATGAAGGAGAGACGAAGAAGTTTTCAAGGAAGATGATGGAGAGACGAAGAAGTTGACATGGAAGATGATGAAGAGTCGAAGAAGTTGACGAGGAAGATAATGGAGAGACGAAGAAGTTGACATGGGAGATGATGGGAGACGAAGAATTTAACAAGGAAGATGATGGATAGACCAAGAAGTAGACATGGAAGATGATGGAAAGACAAGGAAGTTGACAAGGAAGATGATGGAGAGACGAAGAAGTTGACGAGGAAGATGATTGAGAATCGAAGAAATTGACGAGGAAGATGATGGAGAGACGAAGAAGTTCAAAAGGAAGATGATGGAGAGACGAAGAAGTTGACATGGAATATGATGGAGAGACGAAGAAGTTGACATGGAAGATGATGGGTGAAACGAAGAAGTGACATTGAAGATGATGGGTGAAGTCAAAGAAGTTAACATGGAAGATAATGGAGAGACGAAGAAGTTGACATGGAAGATGATGGAGAGACGAAGAAGTTTACATGGAAGATGATGGAGAGTCGAAGAAGTTGACGAGGAAGATAATGGAGAGACGAAGAAGTTGACATGAAATGATCGGAGAAGAAGAATTAGACAATGAAGATGATGGAGAGACGAAGAAGTTGACCGGGAAGATGATGGAAAGACGAAGAAATAGACATAAAAGATGATGGAGAGACAAAAAAGTTGACAAGGAAGATAATGGACAGACGAGCAAGTTGACAAAAAAGATGATGGAGAGATGAAGAAGTTGACATGAAAGATGATGGAGAGACGAAGAAGTTCACATGGAAGATGATGAAGACATGAAGAAGTTGACATGGAAGATGATGGAGAGACGAAGAAGTTGACGAGGAAGATGATGGAGAGACGAAGAAGTTGACATGGAAGATGATGGAGAGACGAAGAAGTTGACATGGAATATGATGGAGAGACGAAGAAGTTGACATGGAGGATTATGGAAAGTCGAAGAAGTTGACGAGGAAGATAATGGAGAGACGAAGAAGTTGACATGAAAGATGATGGGAGACGAAGAATTTGACAATGAAGATGATGGAGAGACGAAGAAGTTGACCGGGAAGATGATGGAAAGACGAAGAAATAGACATAGAAGATGATGGAGAGACAAAAAAGTTGACAAGGAAGATAATGGACAGACGAAAGAGTTGACATAAAAGATGATGGAGAGATAAAGAAGTTGACATGAAATATGATGGACAGACGAAGAAGTTGACATGGAAGATGATGGAGAGACGAAGAAGTTGACATGGAATATGATGGAGAGACGAAGAAGTTGACATGAAAGATGATGGGTGAAACGAAGAAGTGACATGGAAGATGATGGGTGAAGACAAAGAAGTTAACACGGAAGATAATGGAGAGACGAAGAAGTTGACATAGAAGATGATTGAGAGACAAAGAAGTTCACATAGAAGATTATGGAGAGTCGAAGAAGTTGACGAGGAAGATAATGGAGAGACGAAGAAGTTGACATGAAAGATGATGGGAGACGAAGAATTTGACAATGAAGATGATGGAGAGACGAAGAAGTTCACCGGGAAGATGATGGAAAGACGAAGAAATAGACATAGAAGATGATGGAGAGACAAAAAAGTTGAGAAAGGAAGATAATGGACAGACGAGGAAGTTGAAAAAAAAGATGATGGAGAGATAAAGAAGTTGACATGAAAGATGATGGAGAGACGAAGAAGTTCACATGGAAGATGATGAAGAGATGAAGAAGTTGACATGGAAGATGATGGAGAGACGAAGAAGTTGACACGGAAGATGATTGAGAGACGAAGAAGTTGACGAGAAAGAAGATGGAGAGACGAAGAAATTGACAAGGATGATGATGGAGAGACGAAGAAGCTGACAAGGAAGATGATGGAGAGACGAAGAAGTTGACATGGAAGTTGATGGATAGACGAAGAATTTGACAATGAAGATGATGGAGAGACAAAGAAGTTGACCGGGAAGATGATGGGTGAAACAAAGAAGTGACATGGAAGATGATGGAGAGACAAAGAAGTTGACATGGAAGATGATGGAGAGACGAAGAAGTTGACAAGAAAGATA
Organism: Thalia democratica; assembly: GCF_965202585.1. Classification (NCBI taxonomy): domain Eukaryota; kingdom Metazoa; phylum Chordata; class Thaliacea; order Salpida; family Salpidae; genus Thalia; species Thalia democratica. Next base: position 34,007,098 of record NC_139167.1, on the reverse strand, counting down.
TTGAAGAGACGAAGAAGTTGACATGGAAGATGATGGAGAGACGAAGAAGTTGACAAGGAAGATGATGGAGAGACGAAGAAGTTGACATGGAAGATGATGGAGAGACAAAGAAGTTGACGAGGAAAAAGATGGAGAGACGAAGAAGTTGACATGGAAGATGATGGAGAGACGAAGAAGTTTACAAGGAAGATGATGGAGAGACGAAGAAGTTGACATGGAAGATAATGGAGACACGAAGAAGTTGACGAGGAAGAACATTGAGAGACGAAGAAGTTGACAAGGATGATGATGGAGAGACAAAGAAGTTGACATGGAAGATAATGGAGAGACGAAGAAGTTGAAGTGGAAGATGACGGAGAGACGAAGAAGTTGACATCGAAGATGGTGGAGAGATGAAAAAGTTGACATGGAAGATGATGGAGAGACGAAGAAGTTGACATCGAAGATAATGGAGAGACGAGGAAGTTGACAAGGAAGATGATGGAGAGACGAAGAAGTTGACGAGGAAGATGATGGAGAGACGAAGAAGTTGACGAGCAAGATGATGGAGAGACGAAGAAGTTGACGAGGAAGATGAAGAAGAGACAAAGAAGTTTTCAAGGAAGATGATGGAGAGACGAAGAAGTAGACATGGAATATGATGGAGAGACAAAGAAGTTGACATGGAAGATGATGGGTGGAGAAGAAGAAGTGACATGGAAGATGATGGGTGAAGACAAAGAAGTTAACATGGAAGGTAATGGAGAGACGAAGAAGTTGACATGGGAGATGATGGGAGACGAAGAATTTGATAAGGAAGATGATGGATAGACGAAAAAGTTGACGAGGAAGATGATGGAAAGACGAAGAAATAGACATAGAATATGATGGAGAGACGAAAAAGTTGACAAGGAAGATGATGGAGAGACGAAAGAGTTGACATAAAAGATGATGGAGAGACGAAGAAGTTGACAAGAAAGATGATGGAGAGACGAAGAAGTTCACATGGAAGATGATGGAGAGTCGAAGAAGTTGACGAGTAAGATAATGGAGAGACAAAGAAGTTGACATGGGAGATGATGAAGAGACGAAGAAGTTGACATGGAAGATGATCGAGAGACGAAGAAATTGACAAGGAAGATGATGGAGAGACGAAGAAGTTGACATGGAAGATAATGGGTGGAGACGAATAATAACATGGAAGATGGTGGAGAGATGAAAAAGTTGACGAGGAAGATGATGGAGAGACGAAGAAGTTGACATGGAAGATGATGGAGAGACGAGGAAGTTGACAAGGAAGATGATGGAGAGACGAAGAAGTTGACGAGGAAGATGATGGAGAGACGAAGAAGTTGACGAGGAAGATGATGGAGAGACGAAGAAATTCAAAAGGAAGATGATGGAGAGACGAAGAAGTTGACAAGGAAGATGATGAAGAGACGAAGAAGTTGACATGGAAGATGATCGAGAGACGAAGAAGTTGACAAGGAAGATGATGGAGAGACGAAGAAGTTGACGAGGAAGAAGATGGAGAGACGAAGAAGTTGACGAGGAAGATGATGGAGAGACGAAGAAGTTGACAAGGAAGATGATGGAGAGACAAAGAAGTTGACATGGAAGATGATGGAGAGACGAAGAAGTTGACAAGGAAGATGATGGAGAGACGAAGAAGTTGACATGGAAGATAATGGGTGGAGACGAATAAGTGACATGGAAGATGGTGGAAAGATGAAAAAGTTGACGAGGAAGATGATGGAGAGACGAAGAAGTTGACATGGAAGATGATGGAGAGACGAGGAAGTTGACAAGGAAGATGATGGAGAGACGAAGAAGTTGACGAGGAAGATGATGGAGAGACGAAGAAGTTGACGAGGAAGATGATGGAGAGAGGATGAAATTCAAAAGGAAGATGATGGAGAGACGAAGAAGTTGACATGGAATATAATGGAGAGACGAAGAAGTTGGCATGGAAGATAATGGGTGAAACGAAGAAGTTACATGGAAGATGATGGGTGAAGACAAAGAAGCTAACATGGAAGATAATGGAGAGACGAAGAAGTTGACATGGAAGATGATGGAGAGACGAAGAAGTTCACATGGAAGATGATGGAGAGTCGAAGAAGTTGACGAGGAAGATAATGGAGAGACGAATAAGTTGACATGGAAGATGATGGGAGATGAAGAATTTGACAATGAAGATGATGGAGAGACGAAGAACTTGACCGGGAAGATGATGGAAAGACGAAGAAATAGACATAGAAGATGATGGAGAGACGAAAAAGTTGACAAGGAAGATGATGGAGAAACGAGGAAGTTGACAAAAAAGATGATGGAGAGACGAAGAAGTTGACATGAAAGATGATGGAGAGACGAAGAAGTTCACATGGAAGATGATGAAGAGACGAAGAAGTTGACATGAAAGATGATGGAAAGACGAAGAAGTTGACATGGAAGATAATGGAGAGACGAAGAAGTTGACATTGAAGATGATGGAGAGACAAAGAAGTTGACATGGAAGATGGTGGAGAGATGAAAAAGTTGACATGGAAGATGATGGAGAGACGAAGAAGTTGACATGGAAGATGATGGAGAGACGAAGAAGTTGACGAGGAAGATGATGGAGAGACGAAGAAGTTGACATGGAAGATGAAGGAGAGACGAAGAAGCTAACAAGGAAGATGATGGAGAGACGAAGAAGTTGACATGAAAGTTGATGAAGAGACGAAGAATTTGACAATGAAGATGATGGGTGGAGCCGAAGAAGTGACATGGAAGATGATGGGTGAAGACAAAGAAGTTAACATGGAAGTTAATGGAGAGACGAAGAAGTTGACATGGAAGATGATGGAGAGACGAAGAAGTTGACATGGAAGATGATGGAGAGACGAAGAAGTTGACATGGAAGATGATTGAGAGACGAAGAAGTTGACGAGGTAGATGATGGAAAGACGAAGAAGTTGACATGGGAGATGATGGAGAGACGAAGAAGTTGACATGGAAGATGATGGGTGGAGACGAATAAGTGACATGGAAGATGGTGGAGAGATGAAAAAGTTGACGAGGAAGATGATGGAGAGACGAAGAAGTTGACATGGAAGATGATGGAGAGACGAGGAAGTTGACAAGGAAGATGATGGACAGACGAAGAAGTTGACATGGATGATGATGGAGAGACGAAGAAGTTGACGAGGAAGATGATGGAGAGACGAAGAAGTTCAAAAGGAAGATGATGGAGAGACGAAGAAGTTGATATGGAATATGATGGAGAGACGAAGAAGTTGGCATGGAAGATAATGGGTGAAACGAAGAAGTTACATGGAAGATGATGGGTGAAGACAAAGAAGTTAACATGGAAGATAATGGAGAGACGAAGAAGTTGACATGGAAGATGATGGAGAGACGAAGAAGTTCACATGGAAGATGATGGAGAGTCGAAGAAGTTAACAAGGAAGATAATGGAGAGACGAAGAAGTTGACATGGAAGATGATGGGAGATGAAGAATTTGACAATGAAGATGATGGAGAGACGAAGAAGTTGACCGGGAAGATGATGGAAAGACGAAGAAATAGACATAGAAGATGATGGAGAGACGAAAAAATTGACAAGGAAGATGATGGAGAGACGAGGAAGTTGACAAAAAAGATGATGGAGAGACGAAGAAGTTGACATGAAAGATGATGGAGAGACGAAGAAGTTCACATGGAAGATGATGAAGAGACGAAGAAGTTGACATGAAAGATGATGGAGAGACGAAGAAGTTGACATGGAAGATAATGGAGAGACGAAGAAGTTGACATGGAAGATGATGGAGAGACGAAGAAGTTGACATGGAAGATGGTGGAGAGATGAAAAAGTTGACATGGAAGATGATGGAGAGACGAAGAAGTTGACGAGGAAGATGATGGAGAGACGAAGAAGTTGACGAGGAAGATGAAGGAGAGACGAAGAAGCTAACAAGGAAGATGATGGAGAGACGAAGAAGTTGACATGGAAGTTGATGGAGAGACGAAGAATTTGACAATGAAGATGATGGGTGGAGACGAAGAAGTGACATTGAAGATGATGGGTGAAGACAAAGAAGTTAACATGGAAGTTAATGGAGAGACGAAGAAGTTGACATGGAAGATGATGGAGAGACGAAGAAGTTGACATGGAAGATGATTGAGAGACGAAGAAGTTGACGAGGAAGATGATGGAAAGACGAAGAAGTTGACATGGGAGATATTGGGAGACGAAGCATTTGACAAGGAAGATGATGGATAGACGAAGAAGTTGACGAGGAAGATGATGGAAAGACGAAGAAATAGACATAGAAGATGATGGAGAGACGAAAAAGTTGACAAGGAAGATGATGGAGAGACGAAAGAGTTGACATAAAAGATGATGGAGAGACGAAGAAGTTGACATGAAAGATGATGGAGAGACGAAGAAGTTCACATGGAAGCTGATGGAGAGTCGAAGAAGTTGACGAGGAAGATAATGGAGAGACAAAGAAGTTGACATTGAAGATGATGGAGAGACGAAGAAGTTGACAAGGAAGATGATGGAGAGACGAAGAAGTTGACATGGAAGATGATGGAGAGACGAAGAAGTTGACAAGGAAGACGATGGAGAGACGAAAAAGTTGACATGGAAGATGATGGAGAGACGAAGAAGTTGACGAGGAAGAAGATGGAGAGACGAAGAAGTTGACAAGGAAGATGATGGAGAGACCAAGAAGTTGACAAGGAAGATGATGGAAAGACGAAGAAGTTGACATGGAAGATGATGGATGGACGAAGAAGTTGACAAGGAAGATGATGGAGAGACGAAGAAGTTGACATGGAAGATGATGGGTGGAGACGAAGAAGTGACATGGAAGATGATGGGTGAAGACAAAGAAGTTAACATGGAAGATGATGAAGAGACGAAGAAGTTGACATGGAAGATGATGGAGAGACGAAAAAGTTCACATGGAAGATGATGGAGAGACGAAGAAGTTGACGAGGAAGATAATGGAGGATGAAGAAGTTCACAAGTTCACTCTCTGTAGGTTTAAAATT
>NC_139167.1:33974576-33997076 GCF_965202585.1 Thalia democratica | reverse complement strand
ATATTACAAATATTAAACTAATGAAATATATATAGTTTTAGACTGTAATTTACATTCAGTCTTATATTACTTTAATTATTTTAATAAATATTTTAACTTCGAGTGTTAAAGCTCATAAAAAAAAATTATTTATTAGTTAATAAAAACATACAGAAGTGTTTTAAAAGATATTGGTTTGTCAAGTGATTTAGTAGTAATAAGTTTAGAAACTATATTATTTTGAATTCCTAACTTAAAAAACTCTTATTTTCAAATAAAAAACTTAACGTTTTATGACAAGCAATTGTGTGTATAATTTTTCAAATATAATCAGGTAAAATAATATACTTTTTGGTACTATAATTTCAAAATCAGGCATTAATCAGCAGCAGGCTTGTTTTCACAAAAAATATTGAATAAGTAAAACTTTAAACAAATAAGAAACTATAAGTTATTAAACGACCAGAGATAAGTGCTATTCTAATACAGTTTTTAAAAAGTCTGGAGATCGCAAATACTTTGTTAAAAACTATAATAAGTGTACTTTCTTTTCGCATAAAAGACATGCAAATTTTAGGGTTAGCAGCATTTTTATTACTTAACTTGTTATTGCGAGAGTTTTTAATTAATTTTTTTATTCAGTAATTGTGGGATACACATTAATAATTTTGTGATCAGAAATCACCTACTACTTTATTGTCACCAAACAAAGAAAACAAAATGTTCACGTCAAAGTTACGTATTTATCAATCCTGTGCCATAACATAAAAGTCGTTGAACGCTCACGCATTCTATTCCCGTGACACTAGACAATGAAACTTCTCAATTTATCAATATTTTATACTAACTTCGTTGGCTGAACTCAGAAATATTTAATATTTTATGTTAGGAAATTTTTTTTTTTTAAGTTTAAGAAGGGTAAACATCTCCAGTAATATTAACTGAAAGATAGTCGAACTACTTATGTCTAAGTACTAACACAAAAAAAAAGTAACTTTTTAAGAAACACAGTTTGTATATAGTAATTTAAACTTAAGTTTTAATGATATAGCCTGCTGTCTGCTAAAGTTCAATTTTATTTTTAAAGTTCTTAACAGTATTTTATTTAATTGAAATGAATCAAGCCTTTTTATAAATATATACAAAAAATAATTCATTATCATTGTTATAAGTCAAAACAAGTTCTAATAAAAATAGTTTAAAAATATGAGAGCTTAAAGATATTTAAGTTCAAGAATCATGAAGAAAAAGGCACAAGCAACAAACTAAATTAACTGAAAATAAAAAATAAATCAAAAAACGAAGAAGTTGTCAAGGAACTGACGACGGTAATTGACGACAGAAGAATAATAATTTAACAAGGAGCTGACGATGAAAACTGATGATGGAGAGACAAAGAAGTTGACAAGGAAGATGATGTAGAGACGAAAAAGTTGACATGGAAGATAATGGAGAGACGAAGAAGTTGACATGGAAGATGATGGAGAGATGAAGAAGTTGATAGGAAGATGATGGAGAGACGAAGAAGTTGACATGGAAGATGATGGAGAGACGAAGAAGTTGGCGAGGAAGATGATGGAGAGACGAAGAAGTTGACAAGGAAGATGATGGAGAGACGAAGAAGTTGACATGGAAGATGATGGAGAGACGAAGAAGTTGGCGAGGAAGAAGATGGAGAGACGAAGAAGTTGACTAGGAAGATGATGGAGAGACGAAGAAGTTGACAAGGAAGATGATGGAGAGACGAAGAAGTTGACATGGAAGATGATGGAGAGACAAAGAAGTTGACATGGAAGATGATGGAGAGACGAAAAAGTTGACAAGGAAGATGATGGAGAGACGAAGAAGTTGACATGGAAGATGATGGAGAGACGAGGAAGTTGACAAGGAAGATGATGGACAGACGAAGAAGTTGACATGGATGATGATGGAGAGACGAAGAAGTTGACGAGGAAGATGATGGAGAGACGAAGAAGTTCAAAAGGAAGATGATGGAGAGACGAAGAAGTTGATATGGAATATGATGGAGAGACGAAGAAGTTGGCATGGAAGATAATGGGTGAAACGAAGAAGTTACATGGAAGATGATGGGTGAAGACAAAGAAGTTAACATGGAAGATAATGGAGAGACGAAGAAGTTGACATGGAAGATGATGGAGAGACGAAGAAGTTCACATGGAAGATGATGGAGAGTCGAAGAAGTTAACAAGGAAGATAATGGAGAGACGAAGAAGTTGACATGGAAGATGATGGGAGATGAAGAATTTGACAATGAAGATGATGGAGAGACGAAGAAGTTGACCGGGAAGATGATGGAAAGACGAAGAAATAGACATAGAAGATGATGGAGAGACGAAAAAATTGACAAGGAAGATGATGGAGAGACGAGGAAGTTGACAAAAAAGATGATGGAGAGACGAAGAAGTTGACATGAAAGATGATGGAGAGACGAAGAAGTTCACATGGAAGATGATGAAGAGACGAAGAAGTTGACATGAAAGATGATGGAGAGACGAAGAAGTTGACATGGAAGATAATGGAGAGACGAAGAAGTTGACATGGAAGATGATGGAGAGACGAAGAAGTTGACATGGAAGATGGTGGAGAGATGAAAAAGTTGACATGGAAGATGATGGAGAGACGAAGAAGTTGACGAGGAAGATGATGGAGAGACGAAGAAGTTGACGAGGAAGATGAAGGAGAGACGAAGAAGCTAACAAGGAAGATGATGGAGAGACGAAGAAGTTGACATGGAAGTTGATGGAGAGACGAAGAATTTGACAATGAAGATGATGGGTGGAGACGAAGAAGTGACATTGAAGATGATGGGTGAAGACAAAGAAGTTAACATGGAAGTTAATGGAGAGACGAAGAAGTTGACATGGGAGATGATGGAGAGACGAAGAAGTTGACATGGAAGATGATTGAGAGACGAAGAAGTTGACGAGGAAGATGATGGAAAGACGAAGAAGTTGACATGGGAGATATTGGGAGACGAAGAATTTGACAAGGAAGATGATGGATAGACGAAGAAGTTGACGAGGAAGATGATGGAAAGACGAAGAAATAGACATAGAAGATGATGGAGAGACGAAAAAGTTGACAAGGAAGATGATGGAGAGACGAAAGAGTTGACATAAAAGATGATGGAGAGACGAAGAAGTTGACATGAAAGATGATGGAGAGACGAAGAAGTTCACATGGAAGCTGATGGAGAGTCGAAGAAGTTGACGAGGAAGATAATGGAGAGACAAAGAAGTTGACATTGAAGATGATGGAGAGACGAAGAAGTTGACAAGGAAGATGATGGAGAGACGAAGAAGTTGACATGGAAGATGATGGAGAGACGAAAAAGTTGACATGGAAGATGATGGAGAGACGAAGAAGTTGACGAGGAAGAAGATGGAGAGACGAAGAAGTTGACAAGGAAGATGATGGAGAGACCAAGAAGTTGACAAGGAAGATGATGGAAAGACGAAGAAGTTGACATGGAAGATGATGGATGGACGAAGAAGTTGACAAGGAAGATGATGGAGAGACGAAGAAGTTGACATGGAAGATGATGGGTGGAGACGAAGAAGTGACATGGAAGATGATGGGTGAAGACAAAGAAGTTAACATGGAAGATGATGAAGAGACGAAGAAGTTGACATGGAAGATGATGGAGAGACGAAAAAGTTCACATGGAAGATGATGGAGAGACGAAGAAGTTGACGAGGAAGATAATGGAGGATGAAGAAGTTCACAAGTTCACTCTCTGTAGGTTTAAAATTATTTTAAATACTTACAGTGATTTATATCTATTAATAAAGTTATAATGATAATTCAGTAAAAAGTTAATTAATACATTTAATATTTAACTATTGATTGCTATAATGATACAATAACTATTAAACATATTTCTGTGAACATAGATTAAAAAAACTGTTATGATTTAATTTTTTTCATTTAATTATCTAAATAATTTAGTAAATATTTTGCTTTAATAACTTATTAACTTAGTTTATTAAATTAAATTATAAAAAAATATAAAGTATGAGTAGCTTTATATATTTTTTAACAATCTTACTTAATGCCTAAAAAAATCCATTAATGTTTGCTTAAAAGTGTATAAACAATAGGTATATAAACTTTTGATTATAGCTTCACAAGCGGTTGTGATTTGTTGAGGTAACAGTAATGTTGATATTATGCATAAAGCTTTTTATGGGTTTGAGCATCGATGTAGGACTTTCGTTGTCTTAAACTACAAATTACTTATTAAGTTTATTCTCATTATGTCATGCTTAGAAGTATATTATGATTTATAGTTACTATATGTATAGTCTGTCTGTTGTAGTTTTCATATTAATTTATCTTATTTTTTATTTGTATATATATATATTGTTGATGTTATTTAGTTTTATAATGAAGAAATTTTGGCTTTTAAAAAAGCGCAAAATTCTGGTCCTTTTTAAATTGCTAGTTTAACTACTTAACTCGTAAGCAACTTCACATGGCATGTTAACAGTGAATTTTCAGCTTCTCTTAATGCTCGTAAAATGGCAAAAATGAATCTTAAATCTTTGTTTTTAAAGTCAGGTTCATTTATATGATTACGTTTAAAAGTTTTCTTTAGAGAATTATAAGTATCTAATGATTCCTAAAACTTTTGATTGTTTAATTTAAAGCATTGTCTGCTTTTGTCTTTAAAAATGTTGTATATTACAAAAAATAACATTTACGAACGCATAACACACTTTCTAAAATAAGAAATGAATTTTGTAAGTAAATATAACAAAAATATAATTTAAATATATTAATCTTAGTGCATTGTATATCAAAAAAAAATATTAGAAACTTAGTTTTGTTTTTCATTTTAAGCGAGTAGAATAACCACAAATCAAGTGTTTTAAAATTTTCAAGTGATAACATTGTTAAATTAAATGTCAAAAATTGTAACAGTAAATTAACATCTGAGTTACTCTATGTCTTTGTTACTCTATCAATTTATAAGTCAACTAATTCTAATAAATATTACAAATATTAAACTAATGAAACATATATAGTTTTAGACTGTAATTTACATTCAGTCTTATATAACTTTAATTATTTTAATAAATATTTTAACTTCGAGTGTTAAAGCTCATAAAAAAAAAATTATTTATTAGTTAATATAAACATACAGAAGTGTTTTAAAAGATAGTGGTTTGTCAAGTGATTTAGTAGTAATAAGTTTAGAAACTATATTATTTTGAATTCCTTACTTAAAAAACTCTTATTTTCAAATAAAAAACTTAACGTTTTATGACAAGCAATTGTGTGTATAATTTTTTAAGTATAATCAGGTAAAATAATATACTTTTTGGTACTATTATTTCAAAATCAGGCATTAATCAGCAGCAGGCTTGTTTTCACAAAAAATATTGAATAAGTTAAACTTTAAACAAATAAGAAACTATAAGTTATTAAACGACCAGAGATGAGTGCTATTCTAATACATTTTTTAAAATACTGGAGATCGCAAATACTTTGTTCAAAACTATAATAAGTGTACTTTCTTTTCGCATAAAAGACATGCAAATTTTAGGGTTAGCAGCATTTTTATTATTTAACTTGTTATTGCGAGAGTTTTTCATTAGTTGATACTGTGATTATATAAGTTGAGTGATAGTTGTACTGTCATAATCTACAGTGATGTCATAGTTGTACTGATTATTATTATTATTATTATTATTATTATTATTATTATTATTATTATTATTATTATTATTATTATTATTATTATTATTATTATTATTATTATTATTATTATTATTATTATTATTATTATTATTATTATTATTATTATTATTATTATTATTATTATTATTATTATTATTATTATTATTATTATTATTATTATTATTATTATTATTATTATTATTATTATTATTATTATTATTATTATTATTATTATTATTATTATTATTATTATTATTATTATTATTATTATTATTATTATTATTATTATTATTATTATTATTATTATTATTATTATTATTATTATTATTATTATTATTATTATTATTATTATTATTGTTATTATTATTATTATTATTATTATTATTATTATTATTATTATTATTATTATTATTATTATTATTATTATTATTATCATTATTATTATTATTATTATTATTATTATTATTATTATTATTATTATTATTTTTATTATTATTATTATTATTATTATTATTATTATTATTATTATTATTATTATTATTATTATTATTATTATTATTATTATTATTATTATTATTATTATTATTATTATTATTATTATTATTATTATTATTATTATTATTATTATTATTATTATTATTATTATTATTATTATTATTATTATTATTATTATTATTATTATTATTATTATTATTATTATTATTATTATTATTATTATTATTATTATTATTATTATTATTATTATTATTATTATTATTATTATTATTATTATTATTATTATTATTATTATTATTATTATTATTATTATTATTATTATTATTATTATTATTATTATTATTATTATTATTATTATTATTATTATTATTATTATTATTATTATTATTATTATTATTATTATTATTATTATTATTATTATTATTATTATTATTATTGTTATTGTCCATAAGCATTGTCCACTTTTGTCTTTTAAAATGTTGTATATTACAAAAAATAACATTTACGAACGCATAACACACTTTCTAAAATAAGAAATGAATTTTGTAAGTAAATATAATAAAAATATAATTTAAATATATTAATCTTAGTGCATTGTATATCAAAAAAAAAAAAATTAAACTTAGTTTTGTTTTTCATTTTAAGCGAGTAGAATAACCACAAATCAAGTGTTTTAAAATTTTCAAGTGATAACATTGTTAAATTAAATGTCAAAAATTGTAACAGTAAATTAACATCTGAGTTACTCTATGTCTTTGTTACTCTATCAATTTATAAGTCAACTAATTCTAATAAATATTACAAATATTAAACTAATGAAATATATATAGTTTTAGACTGTAATTTACATTCAGTCTTATATTACTTTAATTATTTTAATAAATATTTTAACTTCGAGTGTTAAAGCTCATAAAAAAAAATTATTTATTAGTTAATAAAAACATACAGAAGTGTTTTAAAAGATATTGGTTTGTCAAGTGATTTAGTAGTAATAAGTTTAGAAACTATATTATTTTGAATTCCTAACTTAAAAAACTCTTATTTTCAAATAAAAAACTTAACGTTTTATGACAAGCAATTGTGTGTATAATTTTTCAAATATAATTAGGTAAAATAATATACTTTTTGGTACTATAATTTCAAAATCAGGCATTAATCAGCAGCAGGCTTGTTTTCACAAAAAATATTGAATAAGTAAAACTTTAAACAAATAAGAAACTATAAGTTATTAAACGACCAGAGATAAGTGCTATTCTAATACAGTTTTTAAAAAGTCTGGAGATCGCAAATACTTTGTTAAAAACTATAATAAGTGTACTTTCTTTTCGCATAAAAGACATGCAAATTTTAGGAGACATGCAAATTTTAGGGTTAGCAGCATTTTTATTACTTAACTTGTTATTGCGAGAGTTTTTAATTAATTTTTTTATTCAGTAATTGTGGGATACACATTAATAATTTTGTGATCAGAAATCACCTACTACTTTATTGTCACCAAACAAAGAAAACAAAATGTTCACGTCAAAGTTACGTATTTATCAATCCTGTGCCATAACATAAAAGTCGTTGAACGCTCACGCATTCTATTCCCGTGACACTAGACAATGAAACTTCTCAATTTATCAATATTTTATACTAACTTCGTTGGCTGAACTCAGAAATATTTAATATTTTATGTTAGGAAATTTTTTTTTTTTAAGTTTAAGAAGGGTAAACATCTCCAGTAATATTAACTGAAAGATAGTCGAACTACTTATGTCTAAGTACTAACACAAAAAAAAAGTAACTTTTTAAGAAACACAGTTTGTATATAGTAATTTAAACTTAAGTTTTAATGATATAGCCTGCTGTCTGCTAAAGTTCAATTTTATTTTTAAAGTTCTTAACAGTATTTTATTTAATTGAAATGAATCAAGCCTTTTTATAAATATATACAAAAAATAATTCATTATCATTGTTATAAGTCAAAACAAGTTCTAATAAAAATAGTTTAAAAATATGAGAGCTTAAAGATATTTAAGTTCAAGAATCATGAAGAAAAAGGCACAAGCAACAAACTAAATTAACTGAAAATAAAAAATAAATCAAAAAACGAAGAAGTTGTCAAGGAACTGACGACGGTAATTGACGACAGAAGAATAATAATTTAACAAGGAGCTGACGATGAAAACTGATGATGGAGAGACAAAGAAGTTGACAAGGAAGATGATGTAGAGACGAAAAAGTTGACATGGAAGATAATGGAGAGACGAAGAAGTTGACATGGAAGATGATGGAGAGATGAAGAAGTTGATAGGAAGATGATGGAGAGACGAAGAAGTTGACATGGAAGATGATGGAGAGACGAAGAAGTTGGCGAGGAAGATGATGGAGAGACGAAGAAGTTGACAAGGAAGATGATGGAGAGACGAAGAAGTTGACATGGAAGATGATGGAGAGACGAAGAAGTTGGCGAGGAAGAAGATGGAGAGACGAAGAAGTTGACTAGGAAGATGATGGAGAGACGAAGAAGTTGACAAGGAAGATGATGGAGAGACGAAGAAGTTGACATGGAAGATGATGGAGAGACGAAGAAGTTGACATGGAAGATGATGGAGAGACGAAAAAGTTGACAAGGAAGATGATGGAGAGACAAAGAAGTTGACAAGGAAGATGATGAAGAGACGAAGAATATGAAATGGAAGATGATGGAGAGACGAAGAAGTTGACATGGAAGATGATGGAAAGACGAAGAAGTTGACATGGAAGATGATGGAGAGACGAAGAAGTTGACAAGGAAGATGATAATGAGACGAAGAAGTTGACATGGAAGATGGTGGAGAGATGAAAAAGTTGACGAGGAAGATGATGGAGAGACGAAGAAGTTGACATGGAAGATGATAGAGAGACAAGGAAGTTGACAAGGAAGATGATGGAGAGACGAAGATCTTGACGAGGAAGTTGATGGAGAGACGAAGAAATTGACATGGAAGATGGTGGAGCGATGAAAAAGTTGACTTGGAAGATGATGGAGAGACGAAAAAGTTGACATGGAAGATGATGGAGAGACGAGGAAGTTGACAAGAAAGATGATGGTTAGACGAAGAAGTTGACGAGGAAGATAATGGAGAGACGAAGAAGTTGACATGGAAGATGAAAGAATTTGACAATGAAGATGATGGAGAGACGAAGAAGTTGACCAGGAAGAAGATGGAAAGACGAAGAAATAGACATAGAAGATGATGGAGAGACGAAAAAGTTGACAAGGAAGATGATGGAGAGACGAGGAAGTTGACAAAAAAGATGATGGAGAGACGAAGAAGTTGACATGAAAGATGATGGAGAGACGAAGAAGTTCACATGGAATATGATGAAGAGACGAAGAAGTTGACATGGAAGATGATGGAGAGACGAAGAAGTTGACGAGGAAGATGATGGAAAGACGAAGTAGTTGACATGGAAGATGATGGAGAGACGAAGAAGTTGACATGGAAGATGGTGGAGAGACGAAGAAGTTGACGAGGAAGATGATGGAAAGACGAAGAAGTTGACATGGAAGATGATGGAGAGACGAAGAAGTTGACATGGAAGATGGTGGAGAGATGAAAAAGTTGACATGGAAGATGATGGAGAGACAAAGAAGTTGACATGGAAGATGATGGAGAGACGAAGAAGTTGACAAGGAAGATGATGGAGAGACGAAGAAGTTGACATGGAAGATGATGGAGAGACGAAGAAGTTGACAAGGAAGATGATGGTGAGACGAAGAAGTTGACAAGGATGATGATGGTGAGACGAAGAAGCTGACAAGGAAGATGATGGAGAGACGAAGAAGTTGACATGGAAGTTGATGGAGAGACGAAGAATTTGATAATGAAGATGATGGAGAGACGAAGAAGTTGACCGGGAAGATGATGGAAAGACGAAGAAATAGACATAGAAGATGATGAAGAGACGAAAAAGTTGACAAGGAAGATTATGGAGAGACGAAGAAGTTGACATGGAAGATAATGGAGAGACGAAGAAGTTGAAATGGAAGATGACGGAGAGACGAAGAAGTTGAAATGGAAGATGACGGAGAGACGAAGAAGTTGACATCGAAGATGGTGGAGAGATGAAAAAGTTGACATGGAAGATGATGGAGAGACGAAGAAGTTGACATGGAAGATGATGGAGAGACGAAGAAGTTAACAAGGAAGATAATGGAGAGACGAAGAAGTTGACGAGGAAGATGATGGAGAGTCGAAGAAGTTAACGAGGAAGATAATGGAGAGACGAAGAAGTTTTCAAGGAAGATGATGGAGAGACGAAGAAGTTGACATGGAAGATGATGGAGAGACGAAGAAGTTCAAAAGGAAGATGATGGAGAGACGAAGAAGTTGACATGGAAGATGATGAAGAGTCGAAGAAGTTGAAACGGAAGATGACGGAGAGACGAAGAAGTTGACATCGAAGATGGTGGAGAGATGAAAAAGTTGACATGGAAGATGATGGAGAGACGAAGAAGTTGACATGGAAGATGATGGAGAGACGAGGAAGTTGACAAGGAAGATAATGGAGAGACGAAGAAGTTGACGAGGAATATGATGGACAGTCGAAGAAGTTAACGAGGAAGATAATGGAGAGACGAATAAGTTCAAAAGGAAGATGAAGGAGAGACGAAGAAGTTTTCAAGGAAGATGATGGAGAGACGAAGAAGTTTTCAAGGAAGATGATGGAGAGACGAAGAAGTTGACATGGAATATGATCGAGAGACGAAGAAGTTGACATGGAAGATGATGGAGAGACGAAGAAGTTCAAAAGGAAGATGAAGGAGAGACGAAGAAGTTTTCAAGGAAGATGATGGAGAGACGAAAAAGTTGACATGGAAGATGATGAAGAGTCGAAGAAGTTGACGAGGAAGATAATGGAGAGACGAAGAAGTTGACATGGGAGATGATGGGAGACGAAGAATTTGACAAGGAAGATGATGGATAGACCAAGAAGTAGACATGGAAGATGATGGAAAGACAAGGAAGTTGACAAGGAAGATGATGGAGAGACGAAGAAGTTGACGAGGAAGATGATGGAGAATCGAAGAAATTGACGAGGAAGATGATGGAGAGACGAAGAAGTTCAAAAGGAAAATGATGGAGAGACGAAGAAGTTGACATGGAATATGATGGAGAGACGAAGAAGTTGACATGGAAGATGATGGGTGAAACGAAGAAGTGACATTGAAGATGATGGGTGAAGTCAAAGAAGTTAACATGGAAGATAATGGAGAGACGAAGAAGTTGACATGGAAGATGATGGAGAGACGAAGAAGTTTACATGGAAGATGATGGAGAGTCGAAGAAGTTGACGAGGAAGATAATGGAGAGACGAAGAAGTTGACATAAAAGATGATGGAGAGACAAAAAAGTTGACAAGGAAGATAATGGACAGACGAGCAAGTTGACAAAAAAGATGATGGAGAGATGAAGAAGTTGACATGAAAGATGATGGAGAGACGAAGAAGTTCACATGGAAGATGATGAAGACATGAAGAAGTTGACATGGAAGATGATGGAGAGACGAAGAAGTTGACGAGGAAGATGATGGAGAGACGAAGAAGTTGACATGGAAGATGATGGAGAGACGAAGAAGTTGACATGGAAGACGATGGAGAGACGAAGAAGTTGACATGGAGGATTATGGAAAGTCGAAGAAGTTGACGAGGAAGATAATGGAGAGACGAAGAAGTTGACATGAAAGATGATGGGAGACGAAGAATTTGACAATGAAGATGATGGAGAGACGAAGAAGTTAACCGGGAAGATGATGGAAAGACGAAGAAATAGACATAGAAGATGATGGAGAGACAAAAAAGTTGACAAGGAAGATAATGGACAGACGAAAGAGTTGACATAAAAGATGATGGAGAGATAAAGAAGTTGACATGAAATATGATGGACAGACGATGAAGTTGACATGGAAGATGATGGAGAGACGAAGAAGTTGACATGGAATATGATGGAGAGACGAAGAAGTTGACATGAAAGATGATGGGTGAAACGAAGAAGTGACATGGAAGATGATGGGTGAAGACAAAGAAGTTAACACGGAAGATAATGGAGAGACGAAGAAGTTGACTTAGAAGATGATTGAGAGACAAAGAAGTTCACATAGAAGATTATGGAGAGTCGAAGAAGTTGACGAGGAAGATAATGGAGAGACGAAGAAGTTGACATGAAAGATGATGGGAGACGAAGAATTTGACAATGAAGATGATGGAGAGACGAAGAAGTTCACCGGGAAGATGATGGAAAGACGAAGAAATAGACATAGAAGATGATGGAGAGACAAAAAAGTTGACAAGGAAGATAATTGACAGACGAGGAAGTTGACAAAAAAGATGATGGAGAGATAAAGAAGTTGACATGAAAGATGATGGAGAGACGAAGAAGTTCACATGGAAGATGATGAAGAGATGAAGAAGTTGACATGGAAGATGATGGAGAGACGAAGAAGTTGACACGGAAGATGATTGAGAGACGAAGAAGTTGACGAGAAAGAAGATGGAGAGACAAAGAAGTTGACAAGGATGATGATGGAGAGACGAAGAAGCTGACAAGGAAGATGATGGAGAGACGAAGAAGTTTACATGGAAGTTGATGGATAGACGAAGAATTTGACAATGAAGATGATGGAGAGACGAAGAAGTTGACCGGGAAGATGATGGGTGAAACAAAGAAGTGACATGGAAGATGATGGAGAGACAAAGAAGTTGACATGGAAGATGATGGAGAGACGAAGAAGTTGACAAGAAAGATATTGAAGAGACGAAGAAGTTGACATGGAAGATGATAGAGAGACGAAGAAGTTGACAAGGAAGATGATGGAGAGACGAAGAAGTTGACATGGAAGATGATGGATAGACGAAGAAGTTGACAAGGAAGATGATGGAGAGACGAAGAAGTTGACATGGAAGATGATGGAGAGACAAAGAAGTTGACGAGGAAAAAGATGGAGAGACGAAGAAGTTGACATTGAAGATGATGGAGAGACGAAGAAGTTTACAAGGAAGATGATGGAGAGACGAAGAAGTTGACATGGAAGATAATGGAGACACGAAGAAGTTGACGAGGAAGAACATTGAGAGACGAAGAAGTTGACAAGGATGATGATGGAGAGACAAAGAAGTTGACATGGAAGATAATGGAGAGACGAAGAAGTTGAAATGGAAGATGACGGAGAGACGAAGAAGTTGACATCGAAGATGGTGGAGAGATGAAAAAGTTGACATGTAAGATGATGGAGAGACGAAGAAGTTGACATCAAAGATAATGGAGAGACGAGGAAGTTGACAAGGAAGATGATGGAGAGACGAAGAAGTTGACGAGGAAGATGATGGAGAGACGAAGAAGTTGACGAGGAAGATGATGGAGAGACGAAGAAGTTGACGAGGAAGATGAAGAAGAGACAAAGAAGTTTTCAAGGAAGATGATGGAGAGACGAAGAAGTAGACATGGAATATGATGGAGAGACAAAGAAGTTGACATGGAAGATGATGGGTGGAGAAGAAGAAGTGACATGGAAGATGATGGGTGAAGACAAAGAAGTTAACATGGAAGGTAATGGAGAGACGAAGAAGTTGACATGGGAGATGATGGGAGACGAAGAATTTGATAAGGAAGATGATGGATAGACGAAGAAGTTGACGAGGAAGATGATGGAAAGACGAAGAAATAGACATAGAATATGATGGAGAGACGAAAAAGTTGACAAGGAAGATGATGGAGAGACGAAAGAGTTGACATAAAAGATGATGGAGAGACGAAGAAGTTGACAAGAAAGATGATGGAGAGACGAAGAAGTTCACATGGAAGATGATGGAGAGTCGAAGAAGTTGACGAGGAAGATAATGGAGAGACAAAGAAGTTGACATGGGAGATGATGAAGAGACGAAGAAGTTGACATGGAAGATGATCGAGAGACGAAGAAGTTGACAAGGAAGATGATGGAGAGACGAAGAAGTTGACATGGAAGATAATGGGTGGAGACGAATAAGTGACATGGAAGATGGTGGAGAGATGAAAAAGTTGACGAGGAAGATGATGGAGAGACGAAGAAGTTGACATGGAAGATGATGGAGAGACGAGGAAGTTGACAAGGAAGATGATGGAGAGACGAAGAAGTTGACGAGGAAGATGATGGAGAGACGAAGAAGTTGACGAGGAAGATGATGGAGAGACGAAGAAGTTCAAAAGGAAGATGATGGAGAGACGAAGAAGTTGACAAGGAAGATGATGAAGAGACGAAGAAGTTGACATGGAAGATGATCGAGAGACGAAGAAGTTGACAAGGAAGATGATGGAGAGACAAAGAAGTTGACGAGGAAGAAGATGGAGAGACGAAGAAGTTGACGAGGAAGATGATGGAGAGACGAAGAAGTTGATAAGGAAGATGATGGAGAGACGAAGAAGTTGACAAGGAAGATGATGGAGAGACGAAGAAGTTGACATGGAAGATAATGGGTGGAGACGAATAAGTGACATGGAAGATGGTGGAGAGATGAAAAAGTTGACGAGGAAGATGATGGAGAGACGAAGAAGTTGACAAGGAAGATGATGAAGAGACGAAGAAGTTGACATGGAAGATGATCGAGAGACGAAGAAGTTGACAAGGAAGATGATGGAGAGACGAAGAAGTTGACGAGGAAGAAGATGGAGAGACGAAGAAGTTGACGAGGAAGATGATGGAGAGACGAAGAAGTTGACAAGGAAGATGATGGAGAGACGAAGAAGTTGACATGGAAGATGATGGAGAGACGAAGAAGTTGACAAGGAAGATGATGGAGAGACGAAGAAGTTGACATGGAAGATAATGGGTGGAGACGAATAAGTGACATGGAAGATGGTGGAGAGATGAAAAAGTTGACGAGGAAGATGATGGAGAGACGAAGAAGTTGACATGGAAGATGATGGAGAGACGAGGAAGTTGACAAGGAAGATGATGGAGAGACGAAGAAGTTGACGAGGAAGATGATGGAGAGACGAAGAAGTTGACGAGGAAGATGATGGAGAGACGAAGAATTTCAAAAGGAAGATGATGGAGAGACGAAGAAGTTGACATGGAATATGATGGAGAGACGAAGAAGTTGGCATGGAAGATAATGGGTGAAACGAAGAAGTTACATGGAAGATGATGGGTGAAGACAAAGAAGCTAACATGGAAGATAATGGAGAGACGAAGAAGTTGACATGGAAGATGATGGAGAGACGAAGAAGTTCACATGGAAGATGATGGAGAGTCGAAGAAGTTGACGAGGAAGATAATGGAGAGACGAATAAGTTGACATGGAAGATGATGGGAGATGAAGAATTTGACAATGAAGATGATGGAGAGACGAAGAAGTTGACCGGGAAGATGATGGAAAGACGAAGAAATAGACATAGAAGATGATGGAGAGACGAAAAAGTTGACAAGGAAGATGATGGAGAGACGAGGAAGTTGACAAAAAAGATGATGGAGAGACGAAGAAGTTGACATGAAAGATGATGGAGAGACGAAGAAGTTCACATGGAAGATGATGAAGAGACGAAGAAGTTGACATGAAAGATGATGGAAAGACGAAGAAGTTGACATGGAAGATAATGGAGAGACGAAGAAGTTGACATGGAAGATGATGGAGAGACAAAGAAGTTGACATGGAAGATGGTGGAGAGATGAAAAAGTTGACATAGAAGATGATGGAGAGACGAAGAAGTTGACATGGAAGATGATGGAGAGACGAAGAAGTTGACGAGGAAGATGATGGAGAGACGAAGAAGTTGACATGGAAGATGAAGGAGAGACGAAGAAGCTAACAAGGAAGATGATGGAGAGACGAAGAAGTTGACATGAAAGTTGAAGAAGAGACCAAGAATTTGACAATGAAGATGATGGGTGGAGCCGAAAAAGTGACATGGAAGATGATGGGTGAAGACAAAGAAGTTAACATGGAAGTTAATGGAGAGACGAAGAAGTTGACATGGAAGATGATGGAGAGACGAAGAAGTTGACATGGAAGATGATGGAGAGACGAAGAAGTTGACATGGAAGATGATTGAGAGACGAAGAAGTTGACGAGGTAGATGATGGAAAGACGAAGAAGTTGACATGGGAGATGATGGAGAGACGAAGAAGTTGACATGGAAGATGATGGGTGGAGACGAATAAGTGACATGGAAGATGGTGGAGAGATGAAAAAGTTGACGAGGAAGATGATGGAGAGACGAAGAAGTTGACATGGAAGATGATGGAGAGACGAGGAAGTTGACAAGGAAGATGATGGACAGACGAAGAAGTTGACATGGATGATGGGGAGAGATGAAAAAGTTGACTTGGAAGATGATGGAGAGACGAAGAAGTTGACATGGAAGATGATGGAGAGACGAGGAAGTTGACAAGGAAGATGATGGAGAGACGAAGAAGTTGACGAGGAAGATGATGGAGAGACGAAGAAGTTGACGAGGAAGATGATGGAGAGACGAAGAAGTTCAAAAGGAAGATGATGGAGAGACGAAGAAGTTGACATGGAATATGATGGAGAGACGAAGAAGTTGGCATGGAAGATAATGGGTGAAACGAAGAAGTTACATGGAAGATGATGGGTGAAGACAAAGAAGTTAACATGGAAGATAATGGAGAGACGAAGAAGTTGACATGGAAGATGATGGAGAGACGAAGAAGTTCACATGGAAGATGATGGAGAGTCGAAGAAGTTAACAAGGAAGATAATGGAGAGACGAAGAAGTTGACATGGAAGATGATGGGAGATGAAGAATTTGACAATGAAGATGATGGAGAGACGAAGAAGTTGACCGGGAAGATGATGAAAAGACGAAGAAATAGACATAGAAGATGATGGAGAGACGAAAAAATTGACAAGGAAGATGATGGAGAGACGAGGAAGTTGACAAAAAAGATGATGGAGAGACGAAGAAGTTGACATGAAAGATGATGGAGAGACGAAGAAGTTCAGATGGAAGATGATAAAGAGACGAAGAAGTTGACATGAAAGATGATGGAGAGACGAAGAAGTTGACATGGAAGATAATGGAGAGACGAAGAAGTTGACATGGAAGATGATGGAGAGACGAAGAAGTTGACATGGAAGATGGTGGAGAGATGAAAAAGTTGACATGGAAGATGATGGAGAGACGAAGAAGTTGACGAGGAAGATGATGGAGAGACGAAGAAGTTGACGAGGAAGATGAAGGAGAGACGAAGAAGCTAACAAGGAAGATGATGGAGAGACGAAGAAGTTGACATGGAAGTTGATGGAGAGACGAAGAATTTGACAATGAAGATGATGGGTGGAGACGAAGAAGTGACATTGAAGATGATGGGTGAAGACAAAGAAGTTAACATGGAAGTTAATGGAGAGACGAAGAAGTTGACATGGAAGATGATGGAGAGACGAAGAAGTTGACATGGAAGATGATTGAGAGACGAAGAAGTTGACGAGGAAGATGATGGAAAGACGAAGAAGTTGACATGGGAGATATTGGGAGACGAAGAATTTGACAAGGAAGATGATGGATAGACGAAGAAGTCGACGAGGAAGATGATGGAAAGACGAAGAAATAGACATAGAAGATGATGGAGAGACGAAAAAGTTGACAAGGAAGATGATGGAGAGACGAAAGAGTTGACATAAAAGATGATGGAGAGACGAAGAAGTTGACATGAAAGATGATGGAGAAACGAAGAAGTTCACATGGAAGCTGATGGAGAGTCGAAGAAGTTGACGAGGAAGATAATGGAGAGACAAAGAAGTTGACATGGAAGATGATGGAGAGACGAAGAAGTTGACAAGGAAGATGATGGAGAGACGAAGAAGTTGACATGGAAGATGATGGAGAGACGAAGAAGTTGACAAGGAAGACGATGGAGAGACGAAAAAGTTGACATGGAAGATGATGGAGAGACGAAGAAGTTGACGAGGAAGAAGATGGAGAGACGAAGAAGTTGACAAGGAAGATGATGGAGAGACCAAGAAGTTGACAAGGAAGATGATGGAAAGACGAAGAAGTTGACATGGAAGATGATGGATGGACGAAGAAGTTGACAAGGAAGATGATGGAGAGACGAAGAAGTTGACATGGAAGATGATGGGTGGAGACGAAGAAGTGACATGGAAGATGATGGGTGAAGACAAAGAAGTTAACATGGAAGATGATGAAGAGACGAAGAAGTTGACATGGAAGATGATGGAGAGACGAAAAAGTTCACATGGAAGATGATGGAGAGACGAAGAAGTTGACGAGGAAGATAATGGAGGATGAAGAAGTTCACAAGTTCACTCTCTGTAGGTTTAAAATTATTTTAAATACTTACAGTGATTTATATCTATTAATAAAGTTATAATGATAATTCAGTAAAAAGTTAATTAATACATTTAATATTTAACTATTGATTGCTATAATGATACAATAACTATTAAACATATTTCTGTGAACATAGATTAAAAAAACTGTTATGATTTAATTTTTTTCATTTAATTATCTAAATAATTTAGTAAATATTTTGCTTTAATAACTTATTAACTTAGTTTATTAAAATAAATTATAAAAAAATATAAAGTATGAGTAGCTTTATCTATTTTTTAACAATCTTACTTAATGCCTAAAAAAATCCATTAATGTTTGCTTAAAAGTGTATAAACAATAGGTATATAAACTTTTGATTATAGCTTCACAAGCGGTTGTGATTTGTTGAGGTAACAGTAATGTTGATATTATGCATAAAGCTTTTTATGGGTTTGAGCATCGATGTAGGACTTTCGTTGTCTTAAACTACAAATTACTTATTAAGTTTATTCTCATTATGTCATGCTTAGAAGTATATTATGATTTATAGTTACTATATGTATAGTCTGTCTGTTGTAGTTTTCATATTAATTTATCTTATTTTTTATTTGTATATATATATATTGTTGATGTTATTTAGTTTTATAATGAAGAAATTTTGGTTTTTAAAAAAGCGCAAAATTCTGGTCCTTTTTAAATTGCTAGTTTAACTACTTAACTCGTAAGCAACTTCACATGGCATGTTAACAGTGAATTTTCAGCTTCTCTTAATGCTCGTAAAATGGCAAAAATGAATCTTAAATCTTTGTTTTTAAAGTCAGGTTCAATTATATGATTACGTTTAAAAGTTTTCTTTAGAGAATTATAAGTATCTAATGATTCCTAAAACTTTTGATTGTTTAATTTAAAGCATTGTCTGCTTTTGTCTTTAAAAATGTTGTATATTACAAAAAATAACATTTACGAACGCATAACACACTTTCTAAAATAAGAAATGAATTTTGTAAGTAAATATAACAAAAATATAATTTAAATATATTAATCTTAGTGCATTGTATATCAAAAAAAAATATTAGAAACTTAGTTTTGTTTTTCATTTTAAGCGAGTAGAATAACCACAAATCAAGTGTTTTAAAATTTTCAAGTGATAACATTGTTAAATTAAATGTCAAAAATTGTAACAGTAAATTAACATCTGAGTTACTCTATGTCTTTGTTACTCTATCAATTTATAAGTCAACTAATTCTAATAAATATTACAAATATTAAACTAATGAAACATATATAGTTTTAGACTGTAATTTACATTCAGTCTTATATTACTTTAATTATTTTAATAAATATTTTAACTTCGAGTGTTAAAGCTCATAAAAAAAAAAAAATTATTTATTAGTAAATAAAAACATACAGAAGTGTTTTAAAAGATAGTGGTTTGTCAAGTGATTTAGTAGTAATAAGTTTAGAAACTATATTATTTTGAATTCCTTACTTAAAAAACTCTTATTTTCAAATAAAAAACTTAACGTTTTATGACAAGCAATTGTGTGTATAATTTTTTAAGTATAATCAGGTAAAATAATATACTTTTTGGTACTATTATTTCAAAATCAGGCATTAATCAGCAGCAGGCTTGTTTTCACAAAAAATATTGAATAAGTTAAACTTTAAACAAATAAGAAACTATAAGTTATTAAACGACCAGAGATGAGTGCTATTCTAATACATTTTTTAAAAGACTGGAGATCGCAAATACTTTGTTCAAAACTATAATAAGTGTACTTTCTTTTCGCATCAAAGACATGCAAATTTTAGGGTTAGCAGCATTTTTATTATTTAACTTGTTATTGCGAGAGTTTTTCATTAATTTTTTTATTCAGTAATTGTGGGATACACATTACTAATTTTGTGATCAGAAATCACCTAATACTCCAGTGTCACCAAACAAAGAAAACGAAATGTTCACGTCAAAGTTACGTATTTATCAATCCTGTGCCATAACATAAAAGTCGTTCAACGCTCACGCATTCTATTCCCGTGACACTACACAATGAAACTTCTCAATTTAACAATATTTTATACGAACTTCGTTGGCTGAACTCAGAAATATTTATTATTTTATGTGGAAATATTTTTTTTTTTAAGTTTGGAAGGGTAAACATCTCCAGTAATATTAACTGAAAGATAGTCGAACTACTTATGTCTAAGTACTAACACAAAAAAAAAGTAACTTTTTAAGAAACACAACTTGTATATAGAAATTTAAACTTAAGTTTTAATGATATAGCCTGCTGTCTGCTAAAGTTCAATTTTATTTTTAAAGTTCTTAACAGTATTTTATTTAATTGAAATGAATTAAGCCTTTTTATAAATATATACTAAAAATAATTCATTATCATTATTATAAGTCAAAACAAGTTCTAATAAAAATAGTTTAAAAATATGAGAGCTTAAAAATATTTAAGTTCAAGAATCACGAAGAAAATTAATAGGAATAATAATAAGGCACAAGTAACAAACTAAATTAACTGAAAGTAAAAAATAAATAAAAAAACGAAGAAGTTGACAAGGAACTGACGACGGTAATTGACGACAGTAGAATGAATAATTTAACAAGGAGCTGACGATGAAAACTGAAGATGGAGAGACAAAGAAGTTGACAAGGAAAATGATGAAGAGTAATAAACAAGTAACTAACTAAATTAACTGAAAATAAAAAATAAATCAAGAAACGAAGAAGTTGATCAAGGAACTGACGACGGTAATTGACGACAGAAGAATGAATAATTTAACAAGGAGCTGACGATGAAAACTGATGATGGAGAGACAAAGAAGTTGACAAGGAAGATGATGGAGAGACGAAAAAGTTGACATGGAAGATAATGGAGAGACGAAGAAGTTGACATGGAAGATGATGGAGAGATGAAGAAGTAGAGATGGCACAAGTAACAAACTAAATTAACTGAAAATAAAAAATAAATCAAAAAACGAAGAAGTTGACAAGGAACTGACGACGGTAATTGACGACAGAAGAATGAATAATTTAACAAGGAGCTGACGATGAAAACTGATGATGGAGAGACAAAGAAGTTGACAAGGAAGATGATGGAGAGACAAAGAAGTTGACATGGAAGATGATGGAGAGACGAAGAAGTTGGCGAGGAAGAAGATGGAGAGACTAATAAGTTGACTAGGAAGATGATGGAAAGACGAAGAAGTTGACAAGGAAGAAGATGGAGAGATGAAGAAGTTGACAAGGAAGATGATGGAGAGACGAAGAAGTTGACGAGGAAGTTGATGGAAAGACGAAGAAATAGACATAGAAGATGATGGAGAGACGAAGAAGTTGGCGAGGAAGAAGATGGAGAGACTAATAAGTTGACTAGGAAGATGATGGAGAGACGAAGAAGTTGACAAGGAAGAAGATGGAGAGACGAAGAATATGACATGGAAGATGATGGAGAGACGAAGAAGTTGACATGGAAGATGATGGAGAGACAAAGAAGTTGACATGGAAGATGATGGAGAGACGAGGAAGTTGACAAGGAAGATGATGGAGAGACGAAGAAGTTTACGAGGAAGATGATGGAGAAACGAAGAAGTTCAAAAGGAAGATGATGGAGAGACGAAGAAGTTTTCAAGGAAGATGATGGAGAGACAAAGAAGTTGACATGGAATATGATCGAGAGACCAAGAAGTTGACATGGAAGATGATGGCTGGAGACGAAGAAGTGAAATGAAAGATGATGGGTGAAGACAAAGAAGTTAACATGGAAGATAATTGAGAGACGAAGATATTGACATGGAAGATGATGGAGAGACGAAGAAGTTCACATGGAAGTTGATGAAGAGTCGCAGAAGTTGACGAGGAAGATGATGGAGAGACGAAGAAGTTGACATGGAAGATGATGGAGAGACGAAGAAGTTGACGAGGAAGATGATGGAGAGACGAAGAAGTTGACATGGAAGATGATGGAGAGACAAGGAAGTTAACATGGAAGATGATGGAGAGACGAAGGAGTTGACATGG
>NC_139167.1:33964576-33972076 GCF_965202585.1 Thalia democratica | reverse complement strand
TATTATTGTTATTATTATTATTATTATTATTATTATTATTATTATTATTATTATTATTATTATTATTATTATTATTATTATTATTATTATTATTATTATTATTATTATTATTATTATTATTATTATTATTATTATTATTATTATTATTATTATTATTATTATTATTATTATTATTATTATTATTATTATTATTATTATTATTATTATTATTATTATTATTATTATTGTTATTGTTTTTATTATTGTTATTGTCCATAAGCATTGTCCACTTTTGTCTTTTAAAATGTTGTATATTACAAAAAATAACATTTACGAATGCATAACACACTTTCTAAAATAAGAAACGAATTTTGTAAGTAAATATAATAAAAATATAATTTAAATATATTAATCTTAGTGCATTGTATATCAAAAAAAAATATAAACTTAGTTTTGTTTTTCATTTTAAGCGAGTAGAATAACCACAAATCATGTGTTTTAATATTTTCAAGTGATAACATTGTTAAATTAAATGTCAAAAATTGTAACAGTAAATTAACATCTGAGTTACTCTATGTCTTTGTTACTCTATCAATTTATAAGTCAACTAATTCTAATAAATATTACAAATATTAAACTAATGAAATATATATAGTTTTAGACTGTAATTTACATTCAGTCTTATATAACTTTAATTATATTTATTCTTTCAAAAATTTATTTTACAAACTAAGTTTCGGTCAAAGACCTCTTCAGTGCTTAAATAAATCTAAAAAAAGATATGTGACAGTCATGGAAAATAGCAATTGAACAATTAAATTAAGATAAAAACAAAATATTACTGAAAATTTTTACTTAAGAAACTAAACAATACAAATTTTAATATTAAGACTGAGTTTTTGTAGAAGTTTAAATTTTTAGCTAAGTTTTAAAATCAATATAACAACAATACTAACAATAATCAAAGCTGTATGTAGCTTTCTTTTATCTTCTAAATAATTTACAGACTAAACATTGCTTAAGTAAAAGTGTAATTAATGAAATGAGCTTAAAATTTAATTGAAATTGGTGTGGCTTATTTTAATTGTGACGTAATTATTGAAAATTTGAACAATTTTGTGCTTTTAATCGTTATTAAAATTTAAATTTCCGTTCATATGTTTTATATGAAAGCTTACAGTTAAAACAAATTTTTACCTTAAGACAAAACAAGTTAAATTATGGTACTAAGTTTGGATTTTTGGCAAAGTTTAAATTCTAGTTAAATTTAAAATTCAAAGAACAACACAAATAAATAAGAATAAGGTTAATAATAATAAGTAGGCTTAAGTTAAGATGCATTTAAAAATTTATCTTAATTTAATTGTTCAATTGCTATTTTCCATGACTGTCACATATCTTTTTTTAGATTTATTTAAGCACTGAAGAGGTCTTTGACCGAAACTTAGTTTGTAAAATAAATTTTTGAAAGAATAAATATATTACTTCTCCTCCAGCAGTTGAGATCTCTCTATTTGTTTTCTTGAAACCAAAACATATTATATAACTTTAATTATTTTAATAAATATTTTAACTTCGAGTTATAGTGATAGAGGACCTGAGGACTCATTATATAAACTAAGTATTACTGTAAAAAGCCAACCTTGCTAATACATTCTAAATAGTATCTGCTTGTGATATTTACCTAAGTACTGTTCAATAAGTTTTACAATTTATTACACAATACAATATATACAAAGTAAACACACACTATAAAGAATAAATAACATAATAGTCGATTTAATAATACACAGCTTAATAAGAGTTAACAGGTGGCTTCGGCTCACCATTCTACCAAAAGCAACGTTTATTCAAAGTTATCATATTTAAACATTGAGAAATTAATCTTTTTTTTGCAATCTCTTCTCTTACACAATTAAGAAAGCAGTGAAGCATGCATTACTGCTACACTCCCTTAACCTGCTTTTTCAAAAGTTAAAGTTTGTTTCTTAGATTTTAAAATGAAAACATAAATATGAAATTTAGTTCATATTAGGTTCTTTCCCCCTCTTTAAAAAACTAAAAAAATCATTTCTCTGGTTAAGTTATTTTTATGTTTTTCTTTTTAAAAACAATAAAAACTTTATAGAAAGTATCAAAAGATTTGAAAAAATACTTATATACATAACATAAGTGCACATGCAAAGTTATAAGTGAAATATATATTAACACTTTTTACAACAACTAAAACACTTAATATGTTTGTGTTAGTTCAAATGTTTATAAAGTCAGTCAACTGAAGTCCACTTCTTTTCCTATCTTTTTGTCGAAAAACTAACGTCTAATGTCCATACAACTTTAGTGTTGGGTACAAATAGGAAGGTAGTTTTTGCCGACTGAATAAGTCCGAACATCTGCTTGGTCAGACGATGACCTTTAGTAAAAGTTGGTGATGATCGGTTCATCTAATTACATCGAACTTGATGATCTTCATCGAGCTTACGGCTGTGACGTCATAACTGAGTGACATGAACCAGATCGCTCCTTGTAGTTGTCCATTGATATTTTAGAATATATTTAGTTTTATATATTTTACATAAATTTTAATTTTAGTCACTCAAGAACAACAGACGTTTTTAAATAATTTAACTTTTAAAGATTTAAATTAATTAAAAGAAATGTTTTACTAATAATACTCACAAAGTAACTTTTAATATACATGTATAATGTTTTGAAAAAATTTAAATTGTAATAATATTATCACGAATCTATTAAGTTTTTAAATAAACCTCAAATGAAAGAAATTTTTTCAATTCGTAAAAAAATATAGGAAGTAGTTTGTTTTGAAATATGTTTTAAAATAATCAATTACTCCTTTTCGCTACACAATATCAAAACAAATGGCTTGAAATAGCTTTAAAGATAAAAATATTGGATTTCGTAAATAAAAAACGAATTTGTTTTTAAAACAATTTTTTAAAATAACTATAAGAGTTACTCCTATAAACGTTTTAAAAGTATTTATCAAAAATCTGCATCGATAAATATTATTTTAATTTTCAAAATAATGATTTAAAGTCTTCTTAAAATAGCCCAAACGAAATTAAGTGTTACTTTTAAGTGAATGAAAATAATGTTATAACATAACTGCAAAACTTAACTCCCTTTATACAAGTACATCAAGTTTCAAGTGAAAAATCAGCTGTAAATGTTTATTTACCAAAACATACATTTGTATAAAGACTAATTAAAAAGCTTTTTTTTTTCAAAAACTTTTTTATAACTTCACAATAACACACTAACGTTTAGAAGCTACTTTTGAAAACTTTAACAATTACGAGTTGTTTTCATGTGAAAACAAATTGAACAGTTTTTCAAAAAATGTTTTTCTACTTTCCTGGTTAAATTGCTTCTTTTTTCGAAGCAATAAAAGTGCTTAAATGATTTGCTAGTACATTAGCTGCTTCCTTAGACTATTTATTTATTCTTAACCTCCAGTATAGAGTATTTGCTAAAAATTTTAAGAAATATCACTTTCTTTTCGACTAAACATAGTTTTTTGAATCGAAAGTTTGCGGTATCATTACACATAAGCAACTTAATCGCAACATAAATTTAAAGAACTACTTGCTCATAACTTATTAGACAGTTTTTTGCCGTCTACAGTTATTTAAAATAATCTTTTTCATAAGATAGATATTTTCATTTTGTTACACAAAAGTAAATATAACAATGGCTACAGATTCAGTATATCCACAATATAAACATTTGTAGCTTACTTTCAAAAAAATGCGAAACATTAGTTACAATCTTAGTAGTAGTTGAGAACAAAAGTCAACAAGAATCCTATTCATCGGGCTCATTTTTTGCTGCTAAATGTTTTCGTGGTTTAAAAAAGTTCCTTCCTATACTTTTATAAAAAAAACAATTGCAATGTGCATTTATTGCGCTCGGTTGACGACTTTTGCGTGTGTTGGCGTCTTAGATAAACTGCATCTTTTGCTTAAAATTGTGCACCTTAGCACTTGAAAAAGTATAAAGAAGGTAAATAAAAAATAACCACTAAACACGAAAAATTAAGTACTTCTTAATCTTGGCTAGCTTAAAAATTTCCCGAGAAATAAACATTATTGTCTTAATAATATTCAATAGGCTACTACTACATACTTGAATTTTGATTGTGGACTCACTGTATCAAAAACTGTTGTTTAAACAACTTTTATTACTTAATCGTAGATAGAAATGTAACAAAAGAAAACTCATACTAAGTTCTTATAAACTTGTTAAAATTCCTAGTAAATGCACTCTTAAACTGTATAATTAAGGTTTTACAAATGTGTCATTCCTGATTTTTAAAGAAAATATTCAAGAAATTTTATTGCTGTTTTGTTTTAGTCTTCACTAGAAGTTTTCTTAACTCAGACTGATCTAATCGAAAGGGTGGTAACTACAAAAGGACGCCAATATAGTGATAGAGGACCTGAGGACTCATTATATAAACTAAGTATTACTATAAAAAGCCAACCTTGCTAATACATTCTAAATAGTATCTGCTTGTGATATTTACCTAAGTACTGTTCAATAAGTTTTACAATTTATTACACAATACAATATATACAAAGTAAACACACACTATAAAGAATAAATAACATAATAGTCGATTTAATAATACACAGCTTAATAAGAGTTAACAGGTGGCTTCGGCTCACCATTCTACCAAAAGCAACGTTTATTCAAAGTTATCATATTTAAACATTGAGAAATTAATCTTTTTTTTGCAATCTCTTCTCTTACACAATTAAGAAAGCAGTAAAGCATGCATTACTGCTACAGAGTGTTAAAGCTCATAAAAAAAAATAATTTATTAGTTAATAAAAACATACAGAAGTGTTTTAAAAGATAGTGGTTTGTCAAGTGATTTAGTAGTAATAAGTTTAGAAACTATATTATTTAGAATTTCTAACTTAAAAAACTCTTATTTTCAAATAAAAAACTTAACGTTATATGACAAGCAATTGTGTGTATAATTTTTCAAATATAATAAGGTAAAATAATATACTTTTTGATACTATTATTTCAAATTCAGGCATTAATCAGCAGCAGGCTTGTTTTCACAAAAAATATTGAATAAGTTAAACTTTAAACAAATAAGAAACTATAAGTTATTAAACGACCAGAGATGAGTGCTATTCTAATACAGTTTTTAAAAAGTCTGGAGATGGCAAATACTTTGTTAAAAACTATAATAAGTGTACTTTCTTTTCGCATAAAAGACATGCAAATTTTAGGGTTAGCAGCATTTTTATTGTTTAACTTGTTATTGCGAGAGTTTTTCATTAATTTTTTTATTCAGTAATTGTGGGATACACATTACTAATTTTGTGATCAGAAATCACCTACTACTCCAGTGTCACCAAACAAAGAAAACGAAATGTTCACGTCAAAGTTACGTATTTATCAAACCTGTGCCATAACATAAAAGTCGTTGAACGCTCACGCATTCTATTCCAGTGACACTAGACAATGAAACTTCTCAATTTATCACTATTTTATACGAACTTCGTTGGCTGAACTCAGAAATATTAATTATTTTATATGAGGAAAAATTTTTTTTTTAAGTTTGGATGGGTAAACATCTCCAGTAATATTAACTGAAAGATAGTCGAACTACTTATGTCTAAGTACTAACACAAAAAACAAGTAACTTTTTAAGAAACACAACTTGTATATAGAAATTTAAACTTAAGTTTTAATGATATAGCCTGCTGTCTGCTAAAGTTCAATTTTAATTTTAAAGTTCTTAACAGTATTTTATTTAATTGAAATGAATTAAGCCTTTTTATAAATATATACTAAAAATAATTCATTATCATTGTTATAAGTCAAAACAAGTTCAAATAAAAATAGTTTAAAAAATGAGAGCTTAAAGATATTTAAGTTCAAGAATCACGAAGAAAAAGGCACAAGCAACAAACTAAATTAATTGAAAATAAAAAATAAATCAAAAAATGAAGAAGTTGACAAGAAACTGACGACGGTAATTGACGACAGAAGAATGAATAATTTAACAAGGAGCTGACGATGAAAACTGATGATGGAGAGACAGAGAAGTTGACAAGAAGATGATGTAGAGAAGAAGAAGTTGACATGGAAGATAATGGAGAGACGAACAAGTTGACATGGAAGATGATGGAGAGATGAAGAAATTGAGATGGAAGATGATGGAGAGACAAAGAAGTTGACATGGAAGATGATGGAGAGACGAAGAAGTTGACATGGAAGATGATGGAAAGACGAAGAAGTTGACAAGGAAGATGATGGAGAGACGAAGAAGTTGACATTGAAGATGATGGAGAGACGAGGAAGTTGACAAGGAAGATGATGGAGAGACGAAGAAGTTGACGAGGAAGATGATGGAGAGACGAAGAAGTTGACGAGGAAGATGATGGAGAGACGAAGAAGTTCAAAAGGAAGATGATGGAGAGACGAAGAAGTTTTCAAGGAAGACGATGGAGAGACGAAGAAGTTGACATGGAATATGATGTAGAGACGAAGAAGTTGACATGGAAGATGATGGGTGGAGACGAAGAAGTGACATGACAGATGATGGGTGAAGACAAAGAAGTTAACATGGAAGATAATGGAGAGACGAAGAAGTTGACATGGAAGATGATGGAGAGACGAAGAATTTGACATGGAAGATGATGGAGAGACGAAGAAGTTGACAAGGAAGATAATGGAGATACGAAGAAGTTGACACGGAAGATGATGGAGAGTCGAAGAAGTTGACGAGGAAGATAATGGAGAGACGAAGAAGTTGACATGGAAGATGATGGAGAGACGAAGAAGTTGTCATGGAAGATGATGGAGAGATAAAAAAGTTGATATGGAAGATGATGGAGAGACGAAGAAGTTTACAAGGAAGATGATGGAGAGACGAAGAAGTAGACATGGAAGATGATGGATGGAGACGAAGAAGTGACATGGAAGATGATGGGTGAAGACAAAGAAGTTAACATGGAAGATGATGAAGAGACGAAGAAGTTCACATGGAAGATGATGGAGAGTCGAAGAAGTTCACTGGAAGATGATTGAGAGACGAAGAAATTGACGAGGAAGATAATGGAGGATGAAGAAGTTCACAAGGAAGATGATGGAGAGACGAAGAAGTTGACGTGGAAGATGATGGAGAGACGAAGAAGTTGACATGGAAGATGATGGAGAGACAAAAATTTAAACAAGGAAGATGATGGAGAGACAAAGAAGTTTACATGGAAGATAATAGAGAGACGAAGAAGTTGACATGGAAGATGATGTAGAGACGAAGAAGTTGACGTGGAAGATGATGGAGAGACGAAGAAGTTGACAAGGAAGATGATGGAACGACGAAGAAGTTGACATGGAAGATGATGTAGAGACGAAGAAGTTGACGAGGAAGATAATGGATAGACGAAGAAGTTCACATGGAAGATGATGGAGAGACAAAAAGTTAAACAAGGAAGATGATGGAGAGACAAAGAAGTTTACATTGAAGATAATAGA
>NC_139167.1:33957076-33959576 GCF_965202585.1 Thalia democratica | reverse complement strand
CGCATAAAAGTCATGCAAATTTTAGGGTTAGCAGCATTTTTATTATTTAACTTGTTATTGCGAGAGTTTTTCATTAATTTTTTTATTCAGTAATTGTGGGATACACATTACTAATTTTGTGATCAGAAATCACCTACTACTCCAGTGTCACCAAACAAAGAAAACGAAATGTTCACGTCAAAGTTACGTATTTATCAATCCTGTGCCATAACATAAAAGTCGTTGAACGCTCACGCATTCTATTCCAGTGACACTAGACAATGAAACTTCTCAATTTATCACTATTTTATACGAACTTCGTTGGCTGAACTCAGAAATATTAATTATTTTATATGAGGAAAATTTTTTTTTTTAAGTTTGGATGGGTAAACATCTCCAGTAATATTAACTGAAAGATAGTCGAACTACTTATGTCTAAGTACTAACACAAAAAAAAAGTAACTTTTTAAGAAACACAACTTGTATATAGAAATTTAAACTTAAGTTTTAATGATATAGCCTGCTGTCTGCTAAAGTTCAATTTTAATTTTAAAGTTCTTAACAGTATTTTATTTAATTGAAATGAATTAAGCCTTTTTATAAATATATACTAAAAATAATTCATTATCATTGTTATAAGTCAAAACAAGTTCAAATAAAAATAGTTTAAAAAATGAGAGCTTAAAGGTATTTAAGTTCAAGAATCACGAAGAAAAAGGCACAAGCAACAAACTAAATTAATTGAAAATAAAAAATAAATCAAAAAATGAAGAAGTTGACAAGAAACTGACGACGGTAATTGACGACAGAAGAATGAATAATTTAACAAGGAGCTGACGATGAAAACTGATGATGGAGAGACAGAGAAGTTGACAAGAAGATGATGTAGAGAAGAAGAAGTTGACATGGAAGATAATGGAGAGACGAACAAGTTGACATGGAAGATGATGGAGAGATGAAGAAATTGAGATGGAAGATGATGGAGAGACAAAGAAGTTGACATGGAAGATGATGGAGAGACGAAGAAGTTGACATGGAAGATGATGGAAAGACGAAGAAGTTGACAAGGAAGATGATGGAGAGACGAAGAAGTTGACATTGAAGATGATGGAGAGACGAGGAAGTTGACAAGGAAGATGATGGAGAGACGAAGAAGTTGACGAGGAAGATGATGGAGAGACGAAGAAGTTGACGAGGAAGATGATGGAGAGACGAAGAAGTTCAAAAGGAAGATGATGGAGAGACGAAGAAGTTTTCAAGGAAGACGATGGAGAGACGAAGAAGTTGACATGGAATATGATGGAGAGACGAAGAAGTTGACATGGAAGATGATGGGTGGAGACGAAGAAGTGACATGACAGATGATGGGTGAAGACAAAGAAGTTAACATGGAAGATAATGGAGAGACGAAGAAGTTGACATGGAAGATGATGGAGAGACGAAGAATTTGACATGGAAGATGATGGAGAGACGAAGAAGTTGACAAGGAAGATAATGGAGATACGAAGAAGTTGACATGGAAGATGATGGAGAGACGAAGAAGTTGACGAGTAAGAAGATTAAGAGACGAAGAAGTTAACAAAGAAGATGATGGAGAGACGAAGAAGTTGACGAGGAAGATGATGGAGAGACGAAGAAGTTGACATGGAAGATGATGGAGAGACGAAGAAGTTGACAAGGAAGATGATGGAGAGACGAAGAAGTAGACATGGAAGATGATGGGTGAAGACAAAGAAGTTAACATGGAAGATGATGAAGAGACGAAGAAGTTCACATGGAAGATGATGGAGAGTCGAAGAAGTTCACTGGAAGATGATTGAGAGACGAAGAAGTTGACGAGGAAGATAATGGAGGATGAAGAAGTTCACAAGGAAGATGATGGAGAGACGAAGAAGTTGACGTGGAAGATGATGGAGAGACGAAGAAGTTGACATGGAAGATGATGGAGAGACAAAAATTTAAACAAGGAAGATGATGGAGAGACAAAGAAGTTTACATGGAAGATAATAGAGAGACGAAGAAGTTGACATGGAAGATGATGTAGAGACGAAGAAGTTGACGTGGAAGATGATGGAGAGACGAAGAAGTTGACAAGGAAGATGATGGAACGACGAAGAAGTTGACATGGAAGATGATGTAGAGACGAAGAAGTTGACGAGGAAGATAATGGATAGACGAAGAAGTTCACATGGAAGATGATGGAGAGACAAAAAGTTAAACGAGGAAGATGATGGAGAGACAAAGAAGTTTACATTGAAGATAATAGAGAGACGAAGAAGTTGACATGGAAGATGATGTAGAGACGAAGAAGTTGACGTGGAAGATGATGGAGAGACGAAGAAGTTGACAAGGAAGATGATGGAACGACGAAGAAGTTGACATGGAAGATGATGTAGAGACGAAGAAGTTGACGAGGAAGATAATGGATAGACGAAGAAGTTCACATGGAAGATGATGGAGAGACAAAAAGTTAAACAAGGAAGATGATGGAGAGACAAAGAAGTTTACATTGAAGATAATA
>NC_139167.1:33932076-33947076 GCF_965202585.1 Thalia democratica | reverse complement strand
ATTAACTGAAAGATAGTCGAACTACTTATGTCTAAGTACTAACACAAAAAAAAAGTAACTTTTTAAGAAACACAACTTGTATATAGAAATTTAAACTTAAGTTTTAATGATATAGCCTGCTGTCTGCTAAAGTTCAATTTTAGTTTTAAAGTTCTTAACAGTATTTTATTTAATTGAAATGAATTAAGCCTTTTTATAAATATATACTAAAAATAATTCATTATCATTGTTATAAGTCAAAACAAGTTCAAATAAAAATAGTTTAAAAAATGAGAGCTTAAAGATATTTAAGTTCAAGAATCACGAAGAAAAAGGCACAAGCAACAAACTAAATTAATTGAAAATAAAAAATAAATCAAAAAATGAAGAAGTTGACAAGAAACTGACGACGGTAATTGACGACAGAAGAATGAATAATTGAACAAGGAGCTGACAATGAAAACTGATGATGGAGAGACAGAGAAGTTGACAAGGAAGATGATGTAGAGAAGAAGAAGTTGACATGGAAGATAATGGAGAGACGAACAAGTTGACATGGAAGATGATGGAGAGATGAAGAAGTTGAGATGGAAGATGATGGAGAGACGAAGAAGTTGACATGGAAGATGATGGAGAGACGAAGAAGTTGACATGGAAGATGATGGAGAGACGAAGAAGTTGACAAGGAAGATGATGGAGAGACGAAGAAGTTGACATTGAAGATGATGGAGAGACGAGGAAGTTGACAAGGAAGATGATGGAGAGACGAAGAAGTTGACGAGGAAGATGATTGAGAGACGAAGAAGTTGACGAGGAAGATGATGAAGAGACGAAGAAGTTCAAAAGGAAGATGATGGAGAGACGAAGAAGTTTTCAAGGAAGACGATGGAGAGACGAAGAAGTTGACATGGAATATGATGGAGAGACGAAGAAGTTGACATGGAAGATGATAGGTGGAGACGAAGAAGTGACATGACAGATGATGGGTGAAGACAAAGAAGTTAACATTGAAGATAATGGAGAGACGAAGAAGTTGACATGGAAGATGATGGAGAGACGAAGAATTTGACATGGAAGATGATGGAGAGACGAAGAAGTTGATAAGGAAGATGATGGAGATACGAAGAAGTTGACATGGAAGATGATGGAGAGACGAAGAAGTTGACGAGGGGAGAGACGAAGAAGTTGACGAGGAAGAAGATTAAGAGACGAAGAAGTTAACAAAGAAGATGATGGAGAGACGAAGAAGTTGACGAGGAAGATGATGGAGAGACGAAGAAGTTGACATGGAAGATGATGGAGAGACGAAGAAGTTGACAAGGAAGATGATGGAGAGACGAAGAAGTTGACATGGAAGATGATGGGTGGAGACGTAGAAGTGACATGGAAGATGATGGGTGAAGACAAAGAAGTTAACATGGAAGATGATGAAGAGACGAAGAAGTTGACATGGAAGATGATGGAGAGACGAAGAAGTTCACTGGAAGATGATTGAGAGACGAAGAAGTTGACGAGGAAGATAATGGAGGATGAAGAAGTTCACAAGGAAGATAAAGGAGAGACGAAGAAGTTGACGTGGAAGATGATGGAGAGACGAAGAAGTTGACATGGAAGATGATGGAGAGACAAAAATTTAAACAAGGAAGATGATGGAGAGACAAAGAAGTTTACATGGAAGATAATAGAGAGACGAAGAAGTTGACATGGAAGATGATGTAGAGACGAAGAAGTTGACGCGGAAGATGATGGAGAGACGAAGAAGTTGACAAGGAAGATGATGGAACAACGAAGAAGTTGACATGGAAGATGATGGAGAGACGAAGAAGTTGACAGGGAAGATGATGGAGAGACGAAGAAGTTCACATGGAAGATGATGGAGAGACAAAAAGTTAAACAAGGAAGATGATGGAGAGACAAAGAAGTTTACATTGAAGATAATAGAGAGACGAAGAAGTTGACATGGAAGATGATGTAGAGACGAAGAAGTTGACGTGGAAGATGATGGACAGACGAAGAAGTTGACAAGGAAGATGATGGAGAGACGAAGAAGTTGACATGGAAAATGATGGAGACACGAAAAAGTTGAAAAGGAAGATGATGGAGAGATATAGAAGTTGACATGGAAGATGATGAAGAGACGAAGAAGTAAACATGGAAGATGATGGGAGACGAAGAATTTGACAAGGAAGATGATAGAGAGACGAAGAAGTTGACGAGGAAGATGATAGAAAGACGAAGTAATAGACATAGAAGATGATGGAGAGACAAAAAAGTTGACAAGGAAGATGATGGAGAGACGAAGAAGTTGATATGGAAGATGATGGGTGGAGACGAAGAAGTTGACGTGAAAAATGATGGAGAGACGAAGAAGTTCACATGGAAGATGATGGAGAGTCGAAGAAGTTGACGAGGAAGATAATGGAGAGACGAAGAAGTTGACAAGGAAGATGATGGAGAGACGAAGAAGTTGTCATGGAAGATAATGGAGAGATAAAAAAGTTGACATGGAAGATGATGGAGAGACGAAGAAGTTGACAAGGAAGATGATGAAGAGACAAATAAGTTAACATGGAAGATGATGGAGAGACAAAGAAGTTAACATGGAAGATGATGGAGAGACGAAGTAGTTGTCATGGAAGATGATGGAGAGACAAAGAAGTAGACGAGGAAGAAGAGGGAGAGACGAAGAAGTTGACAAGGAAGATGATGGAGAGACGAAGAAGTTCAAAAGGAAGATGATGGAGAGACGAAGAAGTTTTTAAGGAAGATGATGGAGAGACGAAGAAGTTGATATGGAAGATAATGGAGAGACGAAAAAGTTGACAAGAAAGATGATGGAGAGACAAAGAAGTTAACATGGAAGTGAAGGAGAGACGAAGAAGTTGACATGGAAGATTATGGAGAGACGAAGAAGTTGACAAGGAAGATGATGGAGAGACGAAGAAGTTGACATGGAAGATGATGGAGAGACGAAAAAGTTGACATGGAAGATGATGGAGAGACGAAAAGTTGACATGAAGATGATGGAAAGACGAAGAAGTTGACATGGAAGATGATGAAGAGACAAAGAAATTGACATGGAAGATGATGGAGAGACGAAGAAGTTTACATTGAAGATGATGGAGAGACGAGGAAGTTGACAAGGAAGATGATGGAGAGACGAAGAAGTTGACGAGGAAGATGATGGAGAGACGAAGAAGTTGACGAGGAAGATGATGGAGAGACGAAGAAGTTCAAAAGGAAGATGATGGAGAGACGAAGAAGTTTTCAAGGAAGACGATGGAGAGACGAAGAAGTTGACATGGAATATGATGGAGAGACGAAGAAGGTGACATGGAAGATGATGGGTGGAGACGAGGAAGTTGACAAGGAAGATGATGGAGAGACGAAGAAGTTGACGAGGAAGATGATGGAGAGACGAAGAAGTTGACGAGGAAGATGATGGAGAGACGAAGAAGTTCAAAAGGAAGATGATGGAGAGACGAAGTAGTTTTAAAGGAAGACGATGGAGAGACGAAGAAATTGACATGGAAGATGATGGAGAGACGAAGAAGTTGACATTGAAGATGATGGAGAGACGAGGAAGTTGACAAGGAAGATGATTGAGAGACGAAGAAGTTGACGAGGAAGATGATGGAGAGACGAAGAAGTTGACGAGGAAGATGATGGAGAGACGAAGAAGTTCAAAAGGAAGATGATGGAGAGACGAAGAAGTTTTGAAGGAAGACGATGGAGAGACGAAGAAGTTGACATGGAATATGATGGAGAGACGAAGAAGTTGACATGGAAGATGATGGGTGGAGACGAAGAAGTGACATTACAGATGATGGGTGAAGACAAAGAAGTTAACATGGAAGATAATGGAGAGACGAAGAAGTTGACATGGAAGATGATGGAGAGAATAAGAATTTGACATGGAAGATGATGGAGAGACGAAGAAGTTGACAAGGAAGATGATGGAGATACGAAGAAGTTGACATGGAAGATGATGGAGAGACGAAGAAGTTGACGAGGAAGAAGATTAAGAGACGAAGAAGTTAACAAAGAAGATGATGGAGAGGTGAAGAAGTTGACGAGGACAATGATGGAGAGACGAAGAAGTTGACATGGAAGATGATGGAGAGACGAAGAAGTTGACAAGGAAGATGATGGAGAGACGAAGAAGTTGACATGGAAGATGATGGGTGGAGACGAAGAAGTGACATGGAAGATGATGGGTGAAGACAAAGAGGTTAACATGGAAGATGATGAAGAGACGAAAAAGTTGACATGGAAGATGATGGAGAGACGAAGAAGTTCACTGGAAGATGATTGAGAGACGAAGAAGTTGACGAGGAAGATAATGGAGGATGAAGAAGTTCAAAAGGAAGATGATGGAGAGACGAAAAAGTTGACGTGGAAGATGATAGAGAGACGAAGAAGTTGACATGGAAGATGATGGAGAGACAAAAATTTAAACAAGGAAGATGATGGAGAGACAAAGAAGTTTACATGGAAGATAATAGAGAGACGAAGAAGTTGACATGGAAGATGATGTAGAGACGAAGAAGTTGACGTGGAAGATGATGGAGAGACGAAAAAGTTGACAAGGAAGATGATGGAACGACGAAGAAGTTGACATGGAAGATGATGGAGAGACGAAGAAGTTGACGAGGAAGATGATGGAGAGACGAAGAAGTTCACATGGAAGATGATGGAGAGACAAAAAGTTAAACAAGGAAGATGATGGAGAGACAAAGAAGTTTACATTGAAGATAATAGAGAGACGAAGAAGTTGACATGGAAGATGATGTAGAGACGAAGAAGTTGACGTGGAAGATGATTGACAGACGAAGAAGTTGACAAGGAAGATGATGGAGAGACGAAGAAGTTGACATGGAAAATGATGGAGACACGAAAAAGTTGACAAGGAAGATGATGGAGAGATATAGAAGTTGACATGGAAGATGATGAAGAGACGAAGAAGTAAACATGGAAGATGATGGGAGACGAAGAATTTGACAAGGAAGATGATAGAGAGACGAAGAAGTTGACTAGGAAGATGATAGAAAGACGAAGAAATAGACAAAGAAGATGATGGAGAGACAAAAAAGTTGACAAGGAAGATGATGGAGAGACGAAGAAGTTGACATGGAAGATGATGGGTGGAGACGAAGAAGTTGACGTGAAAAATGATAGAGAGACGAAAAAGTTCACATGGAAGATGATGGAGAGTCGAAGAAGTTGACGAGGAAGATAATGGAGAGACGAAGAAGTTGACAAGGAAGATGATGGAGAGACGAAGAAGTTGTCATGGAAGATAATGGAGAGATAAAAAAGTTGACATGGAAGATGATGGAGAGACGAAGAAGTTGACAAGGAAGATGATGAAGAGACAAATAAGTTAACATGGAAGATGATGGAGAGACAAAGAAGTTAACATGGAAGATGATGTAGAGACGAAGTAGTTGTCATGGAAGATGATGGAGAGACAAAGAAATAGACGAGGAAGAAGAGGGAGAGACGAAGAAGTTAACAAGGAAGATGATGGAGAGACGAAGAAGTTCAAAAGGAAGATGATGGAGAGACGAAGAAGTTTTTAAGGAAGATGATGGAGAGACGAAGAAGTTGACATGGAAGATAATGGAGAGACGAAAAAGTTGACAAGAAAGATGATGGAGAGACAAAGAAGTTAACATGGAAGTGAAGGAGAGACGAAGAAGTTGACATGGAAGATGATGGAGAGACGAAGAAGTTGACAAGGAAGATGATGGAGAGACGAAGAAGTTGACATGGAAGATGATGGAGAGACGAAGAAGTTGACATGGAAGATGATGGAGAGACGAAAAGTTGACATGAAGATGATGGAGAGACGAAGAAGTTGACATGGAAGATGATGGAAAGACAAAGAAATTGACATGGAAGATGATGGAGAGACGAAGAAGTTGACATGAAAGATGATGGAGAGACAAAGAAATTGACATGGAAGATGATGGAGAGATAAAGAAGTTGACATGGAAAATGATGGAGAGACGAAGAAGTTAACATGGAAGATGATGGAGAGACGAAGAAGTTGACATGGAAGATGATGGTAAGACGAAGAAAATTGACGAGGAAGATGATGGAGAGACGAAAAAGTTGACATCGAAGATGATGGAGAGACGAAGAAGTTGACAAGAAAGATGATGGAGAGACGAAGAAGTTGACATGGAAGATGATGGAGAGACGAAAAAGTTGACAAGGAAGATGATGGAGAGACAAGGAAGTTAACATGGAAGATGATGGAGAGACGAAGAAGTTGACATGGAAGATGATGGAGAGACGAAGAAGTTGACATGATGTTACTGTGATGTGAAATTTTCTATGTTAAAATCAACTGTCTTGCAATAGTTTTGTCCTAAAGCTTACTGTGATGTGATAGTTGTATTGTTTTGATATACTGTGATGTGATAGTTGTAATGTTGAAACCTACTGTGATGTGATAGTTGTACTGTTGCAACCTACTGTGATGTGATAGTTGTACTGTTGCAACCTACTGTGATGTGATAGTTGTACTGTTATAATCTACTGTGATGTGATAGTTGTACTGTCATAATCTCCAGTGATGTCATAGTTGTACTGATTATTATTATTATTATTATTATTATTATTATTATTATTATTATTATTATTATTATTATTATTATTATTATTATTATTATTATTATTATTATTATTATTATTATTATTATTATTATTATTATTATTATTATTATTATTATTATTATTATTATTATTATTATTATTATTATTATTATTATTATTATTATTATTATTATTATTATTATTATTGTCCATAAGCATTGTCCACTTTTGTCTTTTAAAATGTTGTATATTACAAAAAATAACATTTCCGAACGCATAACACACTTTCTAAAATAAGAAATGAATTTTGTAAGTAAATATAATAAAAATATAATTTAAATATATTAATCTTAGTGCATTGTATATCAAAAAAAAAAAAAACTTAGTTTTGTTTTTCATTTTAAGCGAGTAGAATAACCACAAATCAAGTGTTTTAAAATTTTCAAGTGATAACATTGTTAAATTAAATGTCA
This sequence comes from Thalia democratica, assembly GCF_965202585.1. Classification (NCBI taxonomy): domain Eukaryota; kingdom Metazoa; phylum Chordata; class Thaliacea; order Salpida; family Salpidae; genus Thalia; species Thalia democratica. Next base: position 33,940,021 of record NC_139167.1, on the reverse strand, counting down.
AAAATTGTAACAGTAAATTAACATCTGAGTTACTCTATGTCTTTGTTACTCTATCAATTTATAAGTCAACTAATTCTAATAAATATTACAAATATTAAACTAATGAAATATATATAGTTTTAGACTGTAATTTACATTCAGTCTTATATAACTTTAATTATTTTAATAAATATTTTAACTTCGAGTGTTAAAGCTCATAAAAAAAAATTATTTATTAGTTAATAAAAACATACAGAAGTGTTTTAAAAGATAGTGGTTTGTCAAGTGATTTAGTAGTAATAAGTTTAGAAACTATATTATTTAGAATTTCTAACTTAAAAAACTCTTATTTTCAAATAAAAAACTTAACGTTATATGACAAGCAATTGTGTGTATAATTTTTCAAATATAATAAGGTAAAATAATATACTTTTTGATACTATTATTTCAAATTCAGGCATTAATCAGCAGCAGGCTTGCTTTCACAAAAAATATTGAATAAGTTAAACTTTAAACAAATAAGAAACTATAAGTTATTAAACGACCAGAGATGAGTGCTATTCTAATACAGTTTTTAAAAAGTCTGGAGATGGCAAATACTTTGTTCAAAACTATAATAAGTGTACTTTCTTTTCGCATAAAAGTCATGCAAATTTTAGGGTTAGCAGCATTTTTATTATTTAACTTGTTATTGCGAGAGTTTTTCATTAATTTTTTTATTCAGTAATTGTGGGATACACATTACTAATTTTGTGATCAGAAATCACCTACTACTCCAGTGTCACCAAACAAAGAAAACGAAATGTTCACGTCAAAGTTACGTATTTATCAATCCTGTGCCATAACATAAAAGTCGTTGAACGCTCACGCATTCTATTCCCGTGACACTAGACAATGAAACTTCTCAATTTATCACTATTTTATACGAACTTCGTTGGCTGAACTCAGAAATATTAATTATTTTATATGAGGAAAAATTTTTTTTTTAAGTTTGGATGGGTAAACATCTCCAGTAATATTAACTGAAAGATAGTCGAACTACTTATGTCTAAGTACTAACACAAAAAAAAAGTAACTTTTTAAGAAACACAACTTGTATATAGAAATTTAAACTTAAGTTTTAATGATATAGACTGCTGTCTGCTAAAGTTCAATTTTAATTTTAAAGTTCTTAACAGTATTTTATTTAATTGAAATGAATTAAGCCTTTTTATAAATATATACTAAAAATAATTCATTATCATTGTTATAAGTCAAAACAAGTTCAAATAAAAATAGTTTAAAAAATGAGAGCTTAAAGATATTTAAGTTCAAGAATCACGAAGAAAAAGGCACAAGCAACAAACTAAATTAATTGAAAATAAAAAATAAATCAAAAAATGAAGAAGTTGACAAGAAACTGACGACGGTAATTGACGACAGAAGAATGAATAATTTAACAAGGAGCTGACGATGAAAACTGATGATGGAGAGACAGAGAAGTTGACAAGGAAGATGATGTAGAAAAGAAGAAGTTGACATGGAAGATAATGGAGAGACGAACAAGTTGACATGGAAGATGATGGAGAGATGAAGAAGTTGAGATGGATGATGGAGAGACGAAGAAGTTGACATTGAAGATGATGGAGAGACGAGGAAGTTGACAAGGAAGATAATGGAGAGACGAAGAAGTTGACGTGAAAGATGATGGAGAGACGAAGAAGTTTTCAAGGAAGATGATGGAGAGAGGAAGAAGTTGACGTTGAAGATGATGGAGAGACGAAGAAGTGACATGGAAAATGATGGTTGAAGACAAAGAAGTTAACATGGAAGATGATGAAGTGACGAAGAAGTTGACATGGAAGATGATGGAGAGACGAAGAAGTTGACATGGAAGATGATGGAGAGACGAGGAAGTTGACAAGGAAGATGATGGAGAGACTAAGAAGTTGACATGGAAGAAGATGGAGAGACGAAGAAGTTGACATGGAAGACGATGGAGAGAAGAAGAAATTGACATGGATGATGGTAGAGAGATGAAAAAGTTGACATGGAAGATGATGGAGAGATGAAGAAGTTGACAAGGAAGATGATGGAGAGACGAAGAAGTTGACATGGAAGAAGATGTGAGACGAAGAAATTGACATAGAAGAAGATGGAGAGACGAAGAAGTTGACATGGAAGAAGATGGGAGACAAAGAAGTTGACATAAAAGATGATGGAGAGACGAAGAAGTTGACATGGAAGACGATGGAGAGAAGAAGAAATTGACATGGATGATGGTAGAGAGATGAAAAAGTTGACATGGAAGATGATGGAGAGATGAAGAAGTTGACATGGAAGATAATTGAGAGACGAGGAAGTTGACAAGGAAAATGGTAGAGAGACGAAGAAGTTGACATGAAAGATGATGGAGAGACGAAGAAGTTGACGAGGAAGATGATGGAAAAACGAAGAAGTTCACATGGAAGATGATGGAGAGACGAATAAGTTGACGAGGAAGATAATGGAGAGACGAAGAAGTTGACATGGAAGATGATTGACAGACGAAGAAGTTGACAAGGAAGATGATGAAGAGACGAAGAAGTTGACATGGAAGTTGATGGAGAGACGAATAAGTTGACGAGGAAGATAATGGAGAGACGAAGAAGTTGACATGGAAGATGAAGGAGAGTCGAAAAAAGTTGACATGGAAGATGATGGAGAGACGAAGAAGTTGACATGGAAGTTGATGGAGAGACGAAGAAGTTGACATAGAAGATGTTGGAGAGATGATAAAGTTGACATGGAAGATAATGTAGAGACGAAGAAGTTGACGAGGAAGATAATGGAGAGACGAAAAAGTTGACATGTAAGATGATGGAGAGACGAAGAAGTTGACATGGAAGATGATGGAGAGACGAGGAAGTTGACAAGGAAGATAATGGATAGACGAAGAAGTTTTCATGAAAGATGATGGAGAGACGAAGAAGTTGACAAGGACGATGATGGAGAGACGAAGAAGTTGACATGGAAGATGATGGAGAGACAAAGAAGTTAACATGGAAGATGATTGAGAGACGAAGAAGTTGACAAGGAAGATGATGGAGAGACGAAGAAGTTGACGAGGGAGAAGATGGAGAGACGAAGAATGCGACATCGAAGATGATGGAGAGACGAAGAAGTTGACATGGTAGATGATTTAAATACGAAGAAGTTGTCGAGGAAGATAATGGAGAGACAAAGAAGTTGACGAGGAAGATAATGGAGAGACGAAGAAGTTGACAAGGAAAATGGTGGAGAGACGAGGAAGTTGACATGGAAGATGATGGAGAGACGAAGAATTTGACATGGAAGGTGATGGAGAGACGAAGAATTTGACATGGAAGATGATGGAGAGACGAAAAAGTTGACGAGGAAGATAATAAAGAGACGAAGAAGTTGACATGGAAGATGATGGAGAGACAAAGAATATGACATTGAAGATGATGGAGAGACGAGGAAGTTAACATGGAAGATGATGGAGAGACGAAGAAGTTGACATGGAAGATGATTGAGAGACGAAGAAATTCACATGGAAGATGATGGAGAGACGAATAAGTTGACGAGGAAGATAATGGAGAGACGAAGAAGTTGACATAGAAGATGGTGAAGAGATGAAAAAGATGACATGGAAGATAATGGAGAGACTAAGAAGTTGACGAGGAAGATAATGGAGAGACGAAGAAGTTGACATGGAAGATGATGGAGAGACGAAGATGTTAACATGGAAGATGATTAAGAGACGAAGAAGATGACAAGGAAGATGATGGAGAGACGAAGAAGTTGACGAGGGAGAAGATCGAGAGACGAAGAAGGCGACATGGAAGATGATGGAGAGACGAAGAAGTTGACGAGAAAGAAAATGGAGAGACGAAGAAGTTGACTAGGAAGATGATGGAGAGACGAAGAAGTTGACGAGGAAGATGATGGACAGACGAAGAAGTTAAAATGGAAGATGATTGAGAGATGGAGAAGTTCACAAAGAAGATGATGGAGAGACGAAGAAGTTGACATGTAAGATGATTTAGAGACGAAGAAGTTGTCGAGGAAGATAATGGAGAGACAAAGAAGTTGACGAGGAAGATAATGAAGAGACGAAGAAGTTGACAAGGAAGATGATGGAGAGACGAGTAAGTTGACATGGAAGATGATGGAGAGACGAAGAATTTGACATGGAAGATGATGGAGAGACTAAAAAGTTGACGAGGAAGATAATGAAGAGACGAAGAAGTTGACATGGAAGATGATGGAGAGACGAAGAATATGGTAACACGAAGAAGTTGACATGGAAGATGATAGAGAGATAAAAGTTGACATGGAAGATGATGGAGAGACAAAGAAGTTGACGAGGAAGAAGATGGAGAGACTAAGAAATTGACATGAAAGATGATGGAGACACGAAGAAGTTGACAAGAAAGATGATGGAGAGACGAAAAAAATGACATGGAAGATGATGGAGAGACGAAGAAGTTGACATGGAAGATGATGGAGTGACGAAGAAGTTGACACGGAAGATGATGGACAGACGAGAAAGTTGACAAGGAAGATGATGGAGAGACGAAGAAGTTGACATGAAAGATGATGGAGAGACGAAGAAGTTGACGAGGAAGATAATGGAGACACGAAGAAGTTCAAAAGGAAGATGATGGAGAGACGAAGAAGTTTTCAAGGAAGATGATGGAAAGACGAAGAAGTTCACATGTAAGATGTTGGAGAGACCAAGAAGTTGACATGGAAGATGATGGAGAGATGAAGAAGTTGACATGGAAGATGATGTAGAGACGAAGAAGTTGACAATGAAGATGATGGAGAGACGAAGAAGTTGACATGGAAGATGGTGGAGAGATAAAATTTGACATGGAAGATGATGGAGAGACTAAGAAGTTGACAAGGAAGAAGATGGAGAGACAAAGAAGTTGACATGGAAGATGATGGAGACACGAAGAAGTTGATAAGGAAGATGATGGAGAGACGAAGAAGTTGACACGGAAGATGACGGAGAGACGAAGAAGTTGATAAGGAAGATGATTGAGAGACGAAGAAGTTGACATTGAATGATGGGTGGAGACGAAGAAGTTGACATGGAAGATGATGGAGAGACTAAGAAGTTAACATTGAAGATGATGAAAGACGTTGAAGTTGACATGGAATATGATGGAGAAACGAAGAAGTTCACATGGAAGATGATGAAGAGACGAAAAAGTTGACATGGAAGATGATGGAGAGACGAAAAATTTGACATGGAAATGATGGAGAGACGAAGAAATTGACATGGAAGATGATGGAGAGACGAAGAAGTTGACATGGAAGATGATGGAAAGACGAAGAAGTTAACATGGAAGATGATTGAGAGACGAAGAAGTTTACAAGGAAGATGATGGAGAGACGAAGAAGTTGACAAGAAAGATGATGGAGAGACGAAGAAGTTGACGAGGGAGAAGATGGAGAGACGCAGAAGTTGACATCGAAGATGATGGAGAGACGAAGAAGTTGACGAGGAAGAAAATGGAGAGACGAAGAAGTTGACTAGGAAGATGATGGAGAGACGAAGAAGTTGACGAGGAAGATGATGGACAGACGAAGAAGTTGACATGGAAGATGATGGAGAGACGAACAAGTTCACTAGGAAGATGATGGAGAGACGAAAAAGTTGACGAGGAAGATAATAAAGAGACGAAGAAGTTGACATGGAAGATGATGGAGAGACGAAGAATATTACATGGAAGATGATGGAGAGACGAGGAAGTTAACATGGAAGATGATGAAGTGACGAAGAAGTTGACATGGAAGATGATGGAGAAATGAAGAAATTCACATGGAAGATGATGGAGAGACGAATAAGTTGACGAGGAAGATAATGGAGAGACGAAGAAGTTGACATGGAAGATGAAGGAGAGTCGAAGAAGTTGACATGGAAGATGATGGAGAGACGAAGAAGTTGACATGGAAGTTGATGGAGAGACGAAGAAGTTGACATAGAAGATGGTGGAGAGATGAAAAAGATGACATGGAAGATAATGGAGAGACGAAGAAGTTGACGAGGAAGATAATGGAGAAACGAAGAAGTTGACATGGAAGATGATGGAGAGACGATGAAGTTGACATGGAAGATGATGGAGAGACGAGGAAGTTGACAAGGAAGATAATGGAGAGACGAAGAAGTTGACATGAAAGATGATGGAGAGACGAAGAAGTTGACATGGAAATGATGGAGAGACGAAGAAGTTGACATGGAAGATGATGGAGAGACGAAGAAGTTGACATGGAAGATGATGGAGAGACGTAGAAGTTAACATGGAAGATGATTGAGAGACGAAGAAGTTGACGTGGAAGATGATGGAGAGACGAAGAAGTTGACAAGAAAGATGATTGAGAGACGAAGAAATTGACGAGGGAGAAGATGGAGAGACGAAGAAGTTGACATGGAAGATGATGGAGTGACGAAGAAGTTGACGAGGAAGAAAATGGAGAGACGAAGAAGTTAACTAGGAAGATGATGGAGAGACGAAGAAGTTGACGAGGAAGATGATGGACAGACGAAGAAGTTGACATGGAAGATGATGGGGAGACGGAGAAGTTCACAAGGAAGATGAGGGAGAGACGAAGAAGTTGACATGGAAGATGATTTAGAGACAAAGATGTTGTCGAGGAAGATAATGGAAGGACAAAGAAGTTGACGAGGAAGATAATGGAGAGACGAAGAAGTTGAAAAGGAAGATGATGGAGAGACGAAGAAGTTGACATGGAAGATAATGGAGAGACGAAGAAGTTGACGAGGAAGATGATGGAGAGACGAAGAAGTTGACATGGAAGATGGTAGAGAGATGAAGAAGTTGACATAGAAGATGATGGTGAGACGAAGAAGTTGACAAGGAAGATGATGGAGAGACGAAGAAGTTGACATGAAAGATGATGAAGAGACGAAGAACCTGACGAGAAAGATGATGGAGACACGAAGAAGTTCAAAAGGAAGGTGATAAAGAGACGAAGAAGTTGACGAGGAAGATGATGGAGTGACGAAGAAGTTGACATGGAAGATGATGGAGAGACGAGAAAGTTGACAAGGAAGATGATGGAGAGACGAAGAAGTTGACATGAAAGATGATGGAGAGACGAAGAAGTTGACGAGGAAGATGATGGAGACACGAAGAAATTCAAAAGGAAGATGATGGAGAGATGAAGAAGTTTTCAAGGAAGATGATGGAAAGATGAAGAAGTTCACATGGAAGATGATGCAGAGACGACGAAGTTGACATGGAAGATGATGGAGAGACGAAGAAGTTGACATGGAAGATGATGGAGAGACGAAAAAGTTGACAAGGAAGATAATGGAGAGACGAAGAAGTTGACATGGAAGATGTAAGAGAGATAAAAGTTGACAAGAAAGATGATGGAGAGACAAAGAAGTTGACGAGCAAGAAGATGGAGAGACGAAGAAGTTGACATGGAAGATGATGGTAACACGAAGAAGTTGACATGGAAGATGATAGAGAGATAAAAGTTAACATGGAAGATGATGGAGAGACAAAGAAGTTGACGAGGAAGAAGATGGAGAGACGAAGAAATTGACATGGAAGATGATGGAGACACGAAGAAGTTGACAAGGAAGATGATGGAGAGACGAAAAAAATAACATGGAAGATGATGGAGAGACGAAGAAGTTGACATGGAAGATGATGGAGTGACGAAGAAGTTGACAAGAAAGATGATGGAGAGACGAGAAAGTTGACAAGGAAGATGATGGAGAGACGAAGAAGTTGACATGAAAGATGATGGAGAGACGAAGAAGTTGACGAGGAAGATAATGGAGACACGAAGAAGTTCAAAAGGAAGATGATGGAGAGATGAAGAAGTTTTCAAGGAAAATGATGGAAAGACGAAGAAGTTCACATGGAAGATGATGCAGAGACGACGAAGTTGACATGGAAGATGATGGAGAGACGAAGAAGTTGACATGGAAGATGAT